>NW_027656459.1:0-88691 GCF_964235325.1 Thermobia domestica
TTACCGTTGCCTCTAATGGAAATTGATGGTTTGCTTTCTTTCGTGTTTATTTCCATGATTTTGTATCCTTTACTGAGTTAAAAAGTGTGTAGTATTTTGTACGCTATACATCTTATAAATATTTGAGTATACACATTTGTTTGTGAAATGTACAGATTTGTATCCTATTTAATGGGATTTGTATTTGTATTGCAATCTTATTTCCACTTTGAAATTATCAGTGCTTAAATGGATGTTGTGGAAAACGTGGACAATTTTATAAAGTGTTTGTACCTGTAAATTGAAGAATGAAAAATAAAAGAAAGAATAAGGCGGAGATAGTAAAATTAAGACTGCTCTTTTAAGTTGCATTGTTATTGTGTAATAAGTGCATAGTACTAATGTTAAATAAAAGGAACTGCAGTAATTATGATTCTTATTTACAATCGTCAATTTCTCCTAAGCATGATTTACTTCCGTTATACAAATACTAGAGCTCCATCAATACGGGCTCAGGAGCTTCATTGCATGATAATGTTCACAGAATTTGAGGATTCCAAAGCAACGCAAAAGTAATTATTACATCTATGTAGATTTTCCCAAGTTGAATGTTATCTTAATTTATTCTGACAGAAATGTCAACCTTTTAGTTATGGAACAGCAAGGAAGGAGTGACTGTTTTAGGTGAGACTGAAATTCAGGTAAGTTTTTTTTTAAATGCTCGCCAAGGCATGCAATCATGATGAGATGGGTGATAATGGTGAGGAAACAGGAGAACCCTGAGAACATTCATGCACGCGGTGTTTGTCCACTACAAAGTTAACTCGGCGCGAACTGGAATCGAACCAGAGACCCATGCACTAGACGTGAACGCTTTACCATCGCGCTTCTCGGTAAGGTTTTCAACACAATTAACATGTTTAAGCAAGCTTTGTTAGGAAATTTATTGATTTCTTACTTAGGGAGAGAGGATAAGAAAAAACCTACAACGATTACTTTTTAAGAAAACAGAGAAATTTAAAGTACATAAACAGTCCTGCGAGCTGGGAATGTAAAGACCACTGGCGCAAATCCCGGGGAAATGAGGGGGACATGTCCCCTCCAATCTTAAAACTGAGGGGAACTGTTCCCCAATAATTTGATTTGAAATGTGTTTTTCGGTGAGAAATGTGATGATTTGTGTCCGATTGCCACGAAGGAAAGGGCAATGAAATTGATGTCTCCCCAGAATAAGCTTCAAATCTGCCCGCCTCCCAATGTTGAAGACAACTCTGCTCCCCTGATCCTCCACAGCATTGTTTTTCAACTTCATAAATATTTTGAACATCGCTTAGAAAAAAATATGGGAACGGTCTTTCCCGCCCCACTCACCCAATATTGAAGACAGATTTGCGCCGCTGGTAAAGACACCTGTATTATCCGCAAGAAGGGCAATACAATGCACTCAAACAAGATATAAGAGAATTTTAAATGAAATTTTAATAAATGTATATAGTTAGAACTATAGTATTAATAGTCACCTAACATTAATTAAAGTTAAATAGCTATATTTACCTTCTAGCAGCCTTAATTTGGAAATTTTTAGCTTTATTATATGATTCCGATCGAAAGCGTGTTAGTATTATATTTTAATTGTGTTATTGTGTATATATATATAACTTTATTTATTAAGAAATTGGGGGAAAAGGTTTGATTTTTCTTTCACTGTATCTTTTGTAGGTACGAAATCAATGAATTTAGAACAATGAAAATGTGAGAGTACAAGAGGTCGTATTCCGGTCTATAGCTTACTGTATCGGTATACTGTCCAGACTAACCCTAATTCAATGTTCAGAACAGCGAAGAGCCAATGGGGGAGGAACTGGAATTGTATGATAGGTCACCGGCATTATAAGAGTAGAGGAAAGATTCGATTGCCAGACAAGTCTAGCATTTTTTTTCTCTTTGAATTTTATTGAATTCGTACTTAAAGCATAGAGTGAAAAAAGAGTCTCCAATTTCTAAATTATACGAATATGGTACACAATAACCACATTTCAACTCTTATTAATATGACCTTCGATTAAAATAGTCGGATGAATAAAGATAGGAAATTAGGACTACTAGAAGGACATCATATTTGCATTTTGAATTTAATGGCAAATATTATTTATAAACTACGTCAAGGTGCTGTATGGATACACTGCTAATGTTGGTAACTAGTCTATGCCTATGGATCTACTGCTTATATTGGTGAATTCTTTAGGTGGATAGTTATACTGCTGGTGAGTAGTTACATTATCCTCCCAGCGAGAGTAGATGTCACTGCAAGCGCGACGAACTTGATACGCCTGTTTTTCCACGTAGTTACCAATCTTGCCGTTAGGCTATGTGATCTGTGGAAATAGGTAGCTAAAAATTACCACTTTTTAGGGATTATTGAAAAATGTGTCGTAGTTCTGGTCCGTACGAATAGGTAAATAAACGAATTACGTTACTAATTAACTGTTCTGAAAAGCATAATGCCCTATGTAGTTTAGTATTTAATTAATTAACAAAAAAGAACTTTACATTCATTCTTAAATAGAAATTAGTAGACGAGACGCTATTTCAATCACCGGATCGTAATTTAATTTTTCTTCTTCGTTGCTTTAGGTGATTAATTTTATTGTTGTTCCAGAATGTAAACACATTTATTATGGAATACGGTCAGCAATATGATTTTCCTTGCGTATATATCATTTTAAGCGGTGAGGTGCGAATATGTTATGATTTGGGTTGAAAGAATCTAGTTTTAGTTCATGTGAGTTCCTACGTATTGGTCAGTGTGCGATAATGTCTGTAGTGAACTGCTGATTTTACAGAAATATATATATTGAGATTGCTTTGAACCGTCTTGGGCTTGTGTATAGCCCGCTCCCCCCAGTTCTTTGTCACCGGAAATGGGAAAGTCACTACTACTACTACTTATATCGAGAACAGAACCCAACCAACCCCTGCGGGGCTTCTAACCCGTTCCTACTACTATTGCTACTAACTACCACTACTACTACTACTATTGCTACTAACTACTACTACTACTGATACTGCTACTACTACTACCGCTACTACTACTACTTTTACTAAAACTTCCTTACCACAAGATTTACATCTTAAATCTTTATAACATGCGATTCCGATTCATTATGAACTAGTATGAATCGTTAGAATCACTATGATTCGTTAAAAATCACTGGGGGGAGCGGGCTATACTCAATCCCAGTCGGGGGCATAATTATAGAATAGGGTGTCTAGAAACGAATCTACCTTATAGAATGTGAATAAAAGTAAAAGTATAATAATAGTGATTATATATATATATAGGGTGACCGCGTGACTATGTTACAAAATTTAAGGGATGATTCCTGACACGGAAACAAGACAAAAAGTTCAAATAAACTTTTGTCCAACATATAAAATTTTGGAGCTACAAGGTGCCGAAAGCGTGGGAAAATGACATTCAAAGCTCTATAACTCGACTATGGTGAATGATAGAGCTAATGCGGCATAATCACGTCAAAGACACCGAAGCTGCTGTATTCAAAAATGCTTAGGTTGAGATCGTGCAATTCGTGCACAAGGGATTCCCCAAAGAAGCGTAGGGATTCCCGGATAATCTGTCAAGGAAGTTGGGTCGAAAAGGATACAGATGAATAGCTGTCCCAACTGCTAGCAATAATGTGCCTGTACTAAGTCGATATCTCGCACAAGCACAAAACGGCGAACAGTCTTATACGTGCCGTGTGTGGTTGCATAACGCGCACTAAATACTAGTGGGAAGCATGAATGGAAAATGTGAATAATTTGGTACAAATGGTAAATACATGATATTACGCTCTCCTATCATTGAACAGGCGCTTGTAATAAAAGGTAATAGTCATGAAACGTACTAAAACGTTGTAAAAGGATCACACTATTAAAGTGTTTCTTCCATGTATTGTTGTCATTGAAAACAAATAAACAAAACTGAGCGAAACAACCATAATGCAAAAGAGGTTGTTTCCTAAAAACAAGTCACAAGAATGGGAATAATGTCTTGAATCAACATTTTATAGCAGGATTGAATGCAGCCAAGAACATAATCAATTACCTGTAAACGAGACAAATCTCCCAATTATCCTACAATAGGTGATGGACATGGCGTCCCTCTACTTCAACACAGGTGTTACAGCGTCGCAGTAAGTTCTGACGCATCCGCTGTAACAACCCAATAGCTGTTCTTATAGTATCACAAGCAGCGAGTATTCGTGCTAATAGTTCTTCTGCGTTGTCTATAGGCGTTTCATAGACAAGTGTTTTGACATGACCCCACAAGAAAAAATCAAGTGGAGTCAAATCTGGGGAAGGTGCAGGCCAATTACAAGGACCGCCTCTTCCAATCCATCTGTCACGAAACGTTTGATTCAAATACACTCGAGCACTAGCTGAAAAGTGGGCTGGGGCGCCATCATGTTGAAACCACATCCGTTGACGAACACAGAGAAGGACATCCTCTAATAACTCTGGAAGTATGTCTCGCAGGAATCTCGTATACACTGGTGCAGTTAATCGTGGTGGTAGTAAATGTGATAGTAAATCTGATCATTGATAATACCCGCCCACATATTTATGGTGAATCGGTCTTGGTGGCCCCTTCCCACAATTGCATAATGATTTTCGTCTGCCCATACATGACTATTGTGACTATTAAATATCCCGTCTTTCGTAAAACAAGCTTCGTCGGTGAAAAGCACGTAGGAAGTAAACTGCGGATCAATTACAGAGCGTTGGAGAAACCACTCACAAAACCGAACGCGAGATTGAAAGTTAGTTGGACGTAAGGCCTGAACCCTCTGCGGATGATAGGGGTGTAACTGTTGCTCGTGTACTTCTTTCCAAACAGTATCTTGTGCTACTCCCCTTTCACGTGCTACTTTCCGGGTACTTACTGTTGGGTCTTGGGCGAAACGATCAAGCACTTGTTCTTTAAAGTCCGGAGTCCTTGTGGTTCTTCGTCTTCCTTGGTCGTAGTATTGAGGTTGTAAATTCCCCGTGTCTCATAAGCGTTGAAAAAGTCTGGCAAACATAGTATGGGCTGGATGTCTTCTTTGTGGATACTTCAGTCGATATAACCTATCAGCTTCTTGACTGTTGCCATTTGCTTGACCGTATACAAATATCATGTCCGCAAGTGCTGCTATCGAATACTCCATTTGATCTCATATTCGAACAAGCAAAGCACAAACTGCACGAAGGAACTCATACGCTACGAACAAACCACATGAAGAATGACCTTCCACCTTCCACAACGCCTTCTAGTAGGGTTGTCTTATACTTTCCTTACCTTCGATTGTTTTCTACGACAGAAGAAAGAACAAATGCTTGTGATCGAACCTCCAAACTGTGGCGTACTTCAGGTGATAACACCGTCTGTGAAAACAAAATATCTTCTAAACGATAACAATATGACATGTTAAGCATTCTAGACAAAATCTCGATATCAGTCCTGCAAGACATCGGAAGCAGCGACTAAAACAAACGTCCTAATAAATTGTTTTTCCTTGTTCTTTTTCAATGTTCGGGTAACGCACATTACGGCTAATTATAAGAAACGGATATTTTACTGTCGTTCTCTGGCAGTGGTCACATTAACATTGGATGGCGGAAAAATTCCTCTCTCGTAAAAAGTATCCTCGGCTCGTATCATTAAATAAAATAAGAATTCTGCCTGGAAGAAAGCACCCATATCCCCCGGTTTTTCCCCTTAGTTTTACTTGCTTTCAATGACAAAACTACATGGAAGAAAACCATGTGAGTGTGATTTTTGTACAACATTTTAGTGCGTTTCATGATTGTCTCTTTATTAAACGCGTCTATACGTACAATGAACAGGACAGTGTACTATCATGCATTTACCATTTGTACCAATTTATTTAAATTTTCCTTTCATATTTTCCCACTAGTATTTAGTGCGCGTTATGCAACCACACATGGCACGTGCTTGTGCGAGATATCGACTTAGTACAGAAAAATTATTGCTAGCAGTTGGGACAGCTATTCATCTGTATCCTTTTCGACCCATCTTTTTATCCGGGAATCCCTACGCTCCTTTGAGGAATCCCTTGTGCACGAATTGCACGATCTCAACCTAAGCATTTTTGAATACAGCAGCTTCGGTGTCTTTGACGTGACCATGCCGCATTAACTCTATCGTTCACCATAGTCGAGCTATAGAGCTTTGAATGTCATTTTCCCACGATTTTGTCACCTTGAAGCTCCGAAATTTTATACGTTGGACAAAAGTTTATTTGAACTTTTGTCTTGTTTCCGTGTCAGGAATCATCCCTTAAATTTTGTAACATAGTCACGCGGTCACCCTGTATATATATATATATATATATATATATATATATATATATATATATATATATATATATATATATATATAGTGAGTGCGAGTAAATAATATGACACTTGCTTATAAATATATGAGCCCAGTAATATTTTTGCCACAAGATACTGTTTATATAGATAATGATGGATGTTTCGAACACTGAAGATTACATTAGGATTTTGTGTGAAGCAAGTTATTGTGTGACAATGACTGATCACGTTCTCACTTAGGGGCTGTACATTTAATACTAATCACTATAATTAGTACAGTTTAAATATATATACGCGTTCAGTTTTATACTTGCAATAGTACTTTGTGACTTTGATTTTTTTCTCTTTCCACGTCACCCGACTAACGTCGTAAGCCGAGTTCATCACTGTTCACAGGCGTAATGAAATGGATAGGAGCGAATAATATAGTAATTTAATTACAGTAGAGTCCCATCATTTCCGTATCAAGGTGTCCATTCCTTCCAAGTATTTTCATTTTTCTTAGTTCTAAACAAGGTAGTAATCAAAATTAATTGACAACTCAAGAAGTAGTGAATCTTGTGGATTGGGAGTTACTAGTAAGAATTTGGCAAACAACTTGTTAATACGAAATTTATTTTATTTTTTAAAAAAATCTGGCAAATTTCAGTTAGGATTTTCTCTATTTTATCGACTTCATTGCAGTTTTCTATACTTTACTCGGAACTCTTCTCAGTTTCTGAGGGGTCGGACAATTTTTTATTAGAGATTCTAAGTTGAGAGACCACACCATTCTTCCGATAGTGCCGGGGTCTCCAATGGCGTTTGACCAGATATGGTGAGTAGTAAGATTTCCGTAAAGCCCTTGTCTTTGTGAAAATCTTATTATGGGCACAGACTTGTCACGCACTTGGAGATATATTTGCTGTAGGCCACGCATTTAGTAGGCCAGCTGTTTTGTGGTGTATATATATATATATATATATATATATATATATATATATATATATATATATATATATATATATATATATATATATATATGGCTCTGAAGTTGACGATTGCTATGTGTCTTAATTTGACCACTTATCTTTGTAGTATTTACCGTCCTAGCTTATTTCCTTTGGCGCGCCGCTGTTTCTCTTCTCTAACTATCCTTCTATTTTACTTCTATAAGATTTCTTTTAATTTTTCAACCTCAATCATTTAACATACATCATTTGAACCTAAATGTTCAACTAAGATATTGCGAGTAGTGCTCTCAAACGGGTCGGGTCGGGTAGGGTTGTGAGGTCGGGTCAGTCGGGTCAGCTCGGGTTGGGTTGTCGGGTCGGGTCGGGTCAATCGGGTCGGGTCACTTTGGTCAACTAAGTTTAGGTTGAGCTTAAACTCGGCTGGAGTCGAAAGCTGCTGTTTTTCACTAGCTGCCTAATTAGAAATAGCAATTTTCAATTGATTTTATAGAAGGCATAAATCTATTTTGAACACTTGCAGCTAGTGTTTTTATGCTAAATGCTTGTTTTTGTACTTGTGTGTACTTTAATTTGTAAATGTGGAAGATTGATTTTACCAATCGACTGTAATATTAATATCTACGCCAATATGGAGTCTGGATTTAGAACAAAACTAGAAGTTGTTTAAGCAAGGCCAAAAGAATAATTCGATATGGACGACCAAGCCCAAGCAGGACTGCGGTGGCTCAGTGGTAGAGAATTCATCTCTGGTACATGGGGTCCATTGTTCGATCCCAGCTTGTGTTAAGTAGGCTTTGTGGTGGAGAAACGCCGTGTGGTGGGTTTTCTCGGGGTTCTCCTGTTTCCTCCCACTTTCTTCATTCCACCATTTCATTCATTTCTCATGGTCACCGTATCCCTTAGCCTCGGTGCAGAATCCAGGGACCTTAAACTGAGTATTTCATTTTATTTCACCAAGCCCAAGGACATCGATACAAGAACAAGATAAAAATTGGATATGCAAGACGAATTGCATAGTGATCTTGCTCTTGACCTTGTTTTAGTGATCACCAAGTAGCGATGAGCATATTTTCTTGCTTTCCGTATAGTATGAAAGACCATAATCAAAATCACACTTGGTCTTCATTTGTACCGATGAGGCGAGCATTCTTGGCTCTTGTATAGCATGAAAGACCACCACGACTACGAAATGCAGGACCAAGACTTGACTGCAAGACAAAGAATAAGACGCAGTATTGATGACCAAGACCCAGGGAGCGAATTGTTTGAATTTCATTTGTTGGGCTGAAAGTGATGAAATAAAATTAGTTCTTTATAATTAAATATCATACTGTATTTTTAAATTTTAAATTACAAAATTCATATTATGTATCTTCTTACGTGCAACATATACTGTAAAATACGTTTTAATTACCGAGAAAGAAAAATCAAAGTGGCACGGGTCACGGAATCATAAGAACCTATTTTGGAATGAAAGTTGAAGGGTTGGAAAAAATCACAGGTGTTCTCCTGTTTCCCCAACCCTTATCATTGTAGTTAAACGATTTCCTTTTGTCTCCGCCAAGAGACTCTTGCTACTGCCTTCCGAGAAGACCCCCTGCCGTCCGAGCAGGTAAGAACACTGGCCTTGAATAAAAATTTCGTCACATAGAACTAAAGCAAGAAAAAAATAAATTTCTCCCACGTCGGACATTGGTATCAGTTATAAAAAGAAATAACCAAACCTCAAAAGTGCCCAATATTCATTAAGATGCATATACAAGTCCCCCGCTTGATCTAGCTAGTGGTTAACGTGTAAGACTTTGGTACACGTGCTCCGGGTTTAATTCCCAATGGGATTGCATTTTGGCGTTCAGCCAGTGTCGTGACTATAGTGCTCTCAAACGGATCGGGTCAGCTCCGGTCGGGTTACGGGTCGGGTCAGTCGGGTCAACTCGGGTCGGGTTGTCGGGTCAGGCTACTCGGGTCGGGTTGTCGGGTCGGGTCACGGGTCGGGTCAGTCTTCAACCCGACCCGTTGAGAGCACTAATTGCGAGAGACAACTCGTGGAAGTATTCACTTTCGTCGGATATGAAGGCACCGTTTCCATCGTATTTCGACTAGTGCTGTTGAATTTTTGTGACATTTGCGGTTTTCGGTTTTTGAGAAAACCGATTTTCTGAAAACCGAAAACCGCAAATGCGGTTTTCAAAACCGAAACCGCAAAAGCGGTTTTCGAAACCGAAACCGCAAAAGCTGTTTTCAAAACCGAAACCGCAAATGCGGTTTTCAAAACCGAAACCTCAGATGCGGTTTTCAAAACCGAAACCGCAAAAGTGGTTTTCAAAACCGAAACCGCAAATGCGGTTTTCCAAACTGAAACCGAAAAAGCTCTTTTCGAAAGCGAAAGCCGCCCGAAACCGTGTTTGTGGTTTTATAAGGGATTGTCCTTTTCAAAGCAGAAACAATGTTTGCTGTTTTTAATTACGCCTTTTAAGAATTGTGAAAGCATCTATCGATCGAGACAAATGTATTGATTTATATATGTGTTTTAACTTTTTTTATTTGCTGCAAGACTATTATGGTAATATGTGCAGCACAGTGCGAAAGGGATGGTTGTACAAGTCACAGCTAAATTATGGTGACAAATACTGACGTTCGATCCTTAGCTTTTTTTTTTTTAGTTATTTCTTTGACGACACTTTCAATGTACTTTTCGGCTGCAGGGAAGCAAACTGGACCCCACCTGATTTTCATATATGTTGTAAATTAAACCACCAGGAACACGAATCTGAAGGAATTTTGACATTTCGAATGTTGGAACTCGAGATATTCGAATATAAATTGACCATGGAAGCAAACTGGACCCCACCTGATTTTTATATATTTTGTAAAGTAGACCACAAGGAACACGTATCTGAAGGAATTTTGACATTCCGAATTTCGGAACTCGAGATATTCGAACATCAAGTGAAAACGGAAGCAAACTAGATCCCAACTGATTTTTATATATTTTGTAAACTAAACCACGAGAAACACGAATCTGAAGGAATTTTGACATTCCGAATTTCGGAACTCGAGATATTCGAACATAAAGTAACCAGGAAGCAAAAAGGACACTATTTGATTTTTATATATTTTGTAAACTGGGCCAAAATTAGCAATTATCTGAACTAATTTTGACATTCCGATTTCCCGATCTCGAGATACTAGAACTTATACAGTAGTTTTATGTAATATGTATAAAAGTAACGAAGAAAGTTCTGTCGCTTTTTGACCTATCACTTAGAGCATCGATATGTCACCTAAGACGTACCTGGAAGATCAAAAATAGTACTCATCAGTATCAATGACCTTCTGCCAACGTTCGGGATGGGCATGGCAAGTCCTTCGCGGTAGAACTTGGTTTGCCGTGAAGCGAAGAAGGTATCAAGTGCATTTAGCACCTCTACTACGGAGTTGAACTGGAGTCCTCTAAAGTGAGTGTCCAAGGAAAGGAACAGGTGATAACCGGACGGTATAATGTCCGGACAGTATGGCGGATGCAATAGTGTTTCCCATCCAAGGTGTAGGATGGTGTTCCGGCTCATTCTAGCTATGTGGGGCATGGCGTTGTCCCGTAATGGGGGAACCCCTTAGCGATTGAGAGTGTTGGCTCCAGGGTTTTGAGTTTTTCTTGAACACGGCTCAACTGCTGACAGTAGACAGTTGCATTGATGTTCTTCTCTGACCGCCCGGTAGCAGTTCCCGATGCACGATGTCGTGAGCAGTCCACCAAACACACAGGAGGACTTTCTGCTGCATTGCTTATTTCAGTTGTTTTGGAACCGGTTCATGGGATTTTAACCAATGATGACGGCGCCGTGGAGCTTCGTACAGGACCCAGTTCTCATCACATGTCAACATCCTTCCCAGAAATGGCTCCTTCCTCAGACGAGACAGCAAAGAATCACAAGTGTCTGCACGCGTAGCCTTCTGGCCCGGAAACAAATCATCTGGGACACATAGACCCAACTTGTAGTGCTTCCCAAATTGATGGAGGTGCTGGCGAATGGTTTCTCGACTAACATTGAATGTTAGCACCAGTTCCTCACATGTCTGTTCGGCTCAGTTGCTACCTGAAGATCCTCATTTTGTACATGTGTTGGTCTTCCGGCACGTGTGGTGCGTCTTTCGTGAGTGTTTCGTCACCGTTCTTAAACTTGCTAAACCACCCTTGCACTGTCTGCGTAATCACGACACCCTCACCAAAGGCCTGAGGTATCTTCCGCCCCGCTACAGTGGCGTTTGATCCAAGTTGGAACTCGTACAGCATACACGCCCCTATGACGCTCTGTGGAGGTTCCATATTCACTCCGTCCTTACATACGTTTACGTTGTAACTGAACTTCCACAACCAGGTAGAATGTCGGATATACCCACACCAACAACTGACCTTCGCCTTATCTCCATTCGCATTCAACTCACGGTATGAGGGTCAATTTTACACAGAACTTCACAAAAAGCGACAGAACTTTCTTGGTTACCTTTATATATCTCACAGGACATAATATGTTTCGTATAGAGAATATTGTGTTTTTTACATATAGCGTCTATATTAAACTTTAAGTTTTAATATCTCGAGTTCCGGAGGTCGGAATGTCAAAACGCCTTCAGATTCGTGTTCCTCGTGATCAAGTTTACAAAATATATAAAAATCAGGGGAGGTCCAATTTGCTTCCCTGCATCCTACTTTTCAAACGAAACAGTTTTCCAGAGTGTACATTTTGCTTCAAACTCAGTTCTGCCCTGGCTAAGAAACGTTAATTCGCTTCTATAAGAGTCTTTAAAGTTACACTTGAAATTGTCGTTCGGCATTCTTGTAGCTTGTGAAGGCATGAATAATTCAAGTATGTTTGTTACAACATCTACAAACGAATATTCATTCGTATAGAACCTCCAATACATTACATAGAAAACACATGAACTATACAAAGAAAACCATTGTGCATTAGAGCAGATCTCTTATTAGCAAATGATTCTGCACACGCGCACTGCTCAGACAGCCCAGAGCCTGAGCCTGAGCGCGAGTCCAAATTTAACTCAATCGCGATTGAGATTGTCAAAGATGTAGCGGTTTACGTTGAATATACCATACCAACACTTTATCAACTAAGTCCTCTTAGATTTTTCTCCAATCCCAAAAAGCGGGTGGTTTTTCGTGATTAAGATATGTTTAAGCGGGGGACGAATATATAACCTGAAAATCGGGTGGTACCCGCTAAAATAGGGTAATAAGCCAACACTCAATAGAAATAAGGTATATCCCTGTTTAAGATCACTACACATGCAACTCATGAAATTTAATTTGAAATATCATCCACTTAGACTAACATCTTTTATATTATTATTACTCTTTCCCAGTGGCGGCCGGTGGATTGTGCTTTCGGGTGTTGCAGTACGAGCGATAAGAGACAGAAGATATAAAGTTGACTCATTGACTAATCAGCATAACTTTATATGCAAATGCTATGTGACATGCTAAATTAAATAAAATTCTGTTTTTAAAAAATAAAAATGCAGAACATTTTATCCGATTAATCACCTTAATTACTTAGTAAGTTCATTCTCCTCTCTTTGATTGGAGCAAATCTGTCTAATACATGCTGGTTGAACTCTGGTATTCTTATTGTCAGGTCTTTTTCGATGGAAAGCATAACCAATGGTGATAACCTTTCTTTGGACATTCAATTCCTTGAAAGTGTCAATTCTTTCTCATGTGGAAAAAAACTTTTCGTCTTTTGCTGACGCCATAGGTACTGTTAATATTAATTTCAAAGCTTTGTAGATTTACTAAATATTTTTTCTAGAATATTGCGAACGATTCATTCTAGCAAACTCAGTCCTTGACAGTGATCCGAATTCCTCTTCAGCGTTGACTGAAGAGAGTTCGTAGCAGAGATTAGTGTTATTAAAAAAAATATACATTGAACACACTTTATTCACAGTTTATCCAGGAAAATTTAAAATAAATTGAGGAAATGTATCTGGTGCAAACAACACTACTGCATAAGATATCCTGTAAATTTAAACTGTATTTTTTTTTTTCGAACACTCTCCTGAATTGCCCTTTGCTTGTTTTGTCTAAGCCTTAATGCAAAATTTTCCTCAGTTGAAAGCTGGTCAATGTTTTTTGTAAGTTATTTACAGAAGTCATGGTATACAATTCATTCAGAATTTGTAGGTTATTTACAGAATTAAAGCACACACAATAAAATTAAACCTAATAATTAAAAACCAAAACAGTTGATACAAAATAGGTACTGGTATATGAATTCCAAATGTCACATATTCATACATCAACACACACACATGTGCGTAAAAGAAAAAAAACTACATTCCAAATCATCCGCCTTGCTTGTTACGCAATGCACGATGAACAAAATATACTTCCACATGAGGCGAAACAATGCCTACCAATGTGATATATTAAGGAAAGGAAACCTCGAAACCCGCCAGATGAAGGATCAGCATGTAACAGAAGCCAAAAAAATCAAACATCAAAACAAACAGCACTGCCAGTTCTACACCCAGAAATGTTAACTGGGAGGGGTCCAAAGTATTTGAGGGAGGTCCAATACGTCTACATAATATGGAACCTGTCTTATACTGCACCCGAAAAGACGATAAGTAATTCTTACTTACTGTCACCTATATTTTTAGAAAAAATGATAGAACGATTATAAAAGAAGAGTACATGATGAGGCGTAAAATAAAATATTTAGCCTACATCAATCGTTTCTGTGTTAGAAAAGTATAGTTTATTAAGAAAGTCTACAAATGTTAGTCAAGTTTCGAAATTTTTGGGAGGTCCGGACCCGGTGGACCACCTCGTGGCTACGCCCCTGAGCATTGCTAATTAGTCCCAAATTCAATGTGGAGTTCCCCATCATACAGTTTTATGTGGAAATTACCAAGAGTATAAAATATACTTATTTTATAAAAGAAATATGTTTATACTAAAATACTATCCACAGAGGAGGGGGGGAGCGATTCTACATACTGACTTATTAATATTTGATTCACAAATTACTGTAGAAGAAGCCTTCATTATCAATATAAGCTAAGAATTAACTTGTAAATGTGGGTCTACTTTCATTTGTTTTCTCCTCTACTAGATATTTTCTTTCTTATTTTGTAATTTTACAATCACTTTTTTTAATTGTCATTATATTGATTTGCTTCAGTATGGTCCCGTAATTTAAAAATATGAATGCATAAAAACAAATTCCATTTGTTAATTGCTAGTGAAAGAATATTCAGAAATCTTATTTAGCGTAAAAAACCTTCTCGTTCACTGGAAATCGTGCTGTGTTGCAGAAGCACTGCAACGACCAGTCCCTTTAACTTCTGAGATAGGGAAAAGGAGACTTAACATTTGCTCCAATTCCCGCGCTGAAGGAATCTGGTCGTTGCATGCTCGCTGCAACACAATGTAAATTAGAGACTCTGTGACGGATTATTTTTCGCTTTTTAAAATGGATTAACGGAACGGACAGTTACAGAAGTAAAAAATAAGTTACTTAAAGTGTATATATGCAAGTATTAAAAAGTATTTTTCTGTTCTTTACTGCTATTAATAATAATATTTATTACTTGAAATACTTTGGTCGTTGCGCAACGCTGCAACACTTACATTAGCCGCCACTGCTCTTTCCCCATATTTTTAAAAATAGTACTGCCACTCTTTCTTTTGTTAACAAAAAGGCACCACCTCCCTTTCTTAATATAAAGAAAGAGAAAAGAAAGAAAGAAAATCTCTATCGCAATACACAATTTTATTGTTGATTTGTTGCTACTCCGATAAATGTGAATGTTGTGGTTTTGCATGTGTCAACTGGCTTCTTATCGCAAGTCCCAGACACCTGGAATAGTTTATACTAGACGGAAACACCGATCATATTTTATTCTGTATCTTTTTACTTCCCAATAACGATAGCCGTGCCTCTTTGAGAAATTGCAACTTTTTTTTTATTTTGCCAATTGTAAAAGTACAGAATTTCCCTACACTTTAGGACATTTTAAGAAAAAATACCTTCTTTTCCTTCTGCAAATTTTGATCATTTTTCCCTACGCCGCCGAGGGAAATTTCTCTCCATCTGGCAACTGTATGTAAGCCGGTGTGGGGAAAGATTCTTTGCTGTTTTCTCGTCGTTACTTGATATTAGTGCTGTAGAATTTTTGTGACATTTGCGGTTTTCGGTTTTTCAGAAAACCGATTTTCTGAAAACCGAAACCGCAAAAGCGGTTTTGGAAACCGAAACCGCAAATGCGGTTTTGGAAACCGAAACCGCAAATGCGGTTTTCAAAACCGAAACCGCAAATACGGTTTTCAAAACCGACATTTCGGTTTTATGAAATTTCACTTTTTTCAAAAACCGGTTTTCGGTTTTTTCAAAAACCGATTTCGACAGCACTAATTTCGACCTACCGCAGTAGCGAGCGATAGTCCTGTATATAATCTGACTTTGCTTTCGTCTCTTTTATCATTTTCTGATTGGAGTTCACCATTATACTATTCGTTTTCTCCACTTTTGTGTTTTGAGTTCAATAGAGATGAATTTCGTGTAGATGTTTGGGCCCATAAAAATGTTGTTCAATTTTCAAGAGTTTATCATCCGGATACAAATTGTTAAATTAGATTTATGCTTCTCAATTCAGTTTACCTATCTGTTTTGTATTTTGAAGGTCCACTATTTTGAGATCATCAAAAGATTTGAATGTTTACAATATCGCGCGGTTGTTCATTCTTTATACAATCGAATTTATTTTTGTTATATGTAGTGTTGCAACCTGAGAATTTTAGTGAACGGGGTAATTGGTTTAAAAGATTAAATGATCATTTAATATATGTATGTTGAAATATAAATACGTAACGAATATAAATGTGATGTTGAAGTAAAATGTATAATGTTGAATTATATGGTTAAATATGTATAAAGTCTCGTTACCTACTCCCAAACGGTGAAGTTGGTTGCCATAATTTTATAGAATTCGACTAATGTAAATTTAGCATGTACCGCCCTATATTAAACGTTATCCTTAATCCTTGTAATGTGGTTAACCTGTTTGTGTATATATTAATATCTCCTGTTGTTGGACTAATTGCATATGGCATGTTAAGGCAGGTTGCCGTAACCCTAAATTACCATTAAACTCATCCTCAAGTTCATAAACATAGAATTTCCCGTACTATTGTTTTACATTTCATTCGTCCCTTACAACTTTTGAACCAGAACAGAGTTTCCCAAATTTGTGATTGTGGTGTTGATACGAAAGTGCTGAACCCAAAACCTCTCCGAATTCAGAAAATTTGTGTCTCCATTGGACTGTTTTAATACTATAACTACTAATACGTGAGTCTAACATGATATGATATGATAGTGACCTAAAATTTAGTGGATGGACTAGATAACGAAAGGAACTGCGAAATGAGTGATATATTCACTGAAAAAATTAATGGCGAAGGTTTGCTTTTGTAAGCCATGAATTGTAAAAAATGCATAAACGAATAATTCTACGAACTGAATATGTGTAATTTTGAATATATAAATATTATTTCATATATGTGCCTATATAAAATTTAATTACCTGCATGGACACCAAAAAGGGTGCATTATGGACAAGCAATATAACATTCTGAAATTACGAGAAAGGGCACGTTTAACGGTTATATTAAGATTTTTTTCTTTCCTCATATGAAACACCTTATGATGTAACTAATTTTGAACACTATGTTACATCGTCTTTAAAAATAATTATTTTGTTGTTTTTCATTCTTCTTTTAATATTGAAGCTATAAATGTAATTTAAGATTCCACGTATAATGATATATCTAAACATGTACTTATTGGTATGTTACGAATATCTTTTTGTGTTTATTTAAATAGGGATAATAAATGTTAACAAAATGTAGTTATTTGACAGTTTCCTTTAAACCTGATTTACTATATCAATACATTGTCCTATATAAATGCTCGTGTGCTTGAACGAGTAATAACTTTAGTTTTAAGTGGTAGCTTTTAGTTTAGATTTATGATGATAGTACTTACTCTATGTGTGTATACTATAATATGTGTGTACTGGTTCGTGGCCGAGGTCATGAACGATAACCAATTCTAAATTGATCCAAATCGGCTCTGAAAGGAAAGTCGAAGCAACAGAATGAGCTTGGATAACGACAGTCTTTTCAAGAATTTCTAAAACTCTTATTTTGGAAAATATGTAAATCACTTATTTTTTTTTTCCTTGGCTAACTCAAACGCGTGTTCGATCTCTACTATGAAAACTCAGTTACTGGATAAAGGTTATTCAACATTTGTAAATAACAGACAAACGATAAAATTAATACTTCTCATCATTTCGGCTGGGTCAGGGTAACTCTCACTTGCGTAGTTGCCTGGACCCAGGTCGGAGTAGTATGAGGGAACATGAATCACATCAGGAATAATTCAGAATTGACTTTCTAATAATAACATTCAGATATGAATAATCTTTTAATATCTAATCTTTTAACATATTTCACTATATTTCTATAATTATCCAGTACTTCTTTATTTCTAGTTTCTTCTTTCTCTCTTTTTCATCTTCATTTCTTATATTTTCCCTCTTGAATTTCATATATCTCTTCTTCGCTCTTTCTTACTTTTAATTAAAACTGAAGAGAGATTGTGACTGGTAGTTGTCGTTATAGACATGGTCAATAAACTTAAATAGATTTTTCTCTTCCGAAATTAATTAACCAATAACAAAACATACGTAGAAAGCAAATTCCGAAGTTCATTTTAATTTATTTATTAGGATTATCAAATTGGGCGACTCCCATGAGCGACATATCGCTTCATTATATAATGTCACTAACATATATTACTCGCATATATTTCCCCCTCCCCCATGTTGGCATTGGATGCAGCAATAATAATGGTCATTTTCTATGATTTTTAAATATATCTTCCTCCCCTCCGCCAAATTGCGGGACTGAATTTGAATTTAAACGGGATCAAAAGTATCACTGTTCATCTAAGGGACCACGAAAACTATAAATTCGACACTGATAGTGGCCATTTTCTATCATTTATATATATATATATATATATATATATATATATATATATATATATATATATATATATATATATATATATATATATATATATATATATATAATCTTTCTCCCCCTCCCCCAAGTGGCGGAACTGATTTTGTATTTAAACTGGATCGGAAATGACATTGCTCATCTGAATGATCCCGAAAACTATGCATTAGACACTAATATTGGTCATTTTCGATCATTATTATATATAGGTCCCCCTCCCCCACCACCGTGCTGTGGCACACGGCATCAAATTGCCACTGTTAATCTCAGCTACTCCTAGAACTATGATTTCGACACTAATTTAGACATTTTCGATCATTTTTAAATGTTCATCCCCCTCCCCTACGATGTACCCTCCACCTCCCCAACTATCAAACACGAACTTGGATTGAAACAGCATCAGAAATGTCACTGTTTCTCTCATCGACTCCGAAAACTATGGATTCAACACTAATATTGGCCATTTTCATCATTTTGTAAAATTTCTCTCCCCCTCCCCTAAGTTGCAAAGTAAATAGCCTAAAGTAATCCCTGCCCCTAAACTCATATACGTTGAAAATTTGATTGAGATCGGTCATGTGGTTCAAGAGTGATGAAGTCACAAAAAATATTATTTTTATTTATTTATTTTTTTTAACATATATCTAACTCCTCATCCTCCTCTACGTTGGCTTGTCAAAGCGAAACGATAAAAATCACCCAAAGCCCGACCCTCATATATATTGAAAATTTGATTGAGATCGGTTGGCTGGTTTAAGCGTTATTAGGTTTTATATATTTTTATATATCTGTCCCTCTCCTCCCCCTGCCCTAAGATCTACCGTCAAAGTGATATATTAAAAACCACCCCAGGTCCAAACTTTAGCCATATTGATTTTTTTAAAGATCGGTCGGGTGGTTTAAGCGTGATGAAGTCACAAAGACGTTCACTTTTGTTTTTATTCTTTTTACATCTATATCTCCTCCTCCCCTCCCCCATCCCTAGGTTGCACCGTAAAAGTGAAATAACGAAAACATCCCAGGCCCGAACCTTATCAATGATTAAAGTTTGATCAAGATAGGTCTGGTAGCTCAAGAATTATTAAGTTTCATTTATTTTTACAGATTTATCCGCTCCCCTCCCCTAAGTTCTAAGTTAAAGTAATATGATAAAAAACACCCCAGTCCCGAACATGATCAATATTGAAAATCTAATTAAGATCGGTCAAGTGATTAAAGCGTGATAAAGTCTTAAAGAGAGTCACTATTATTTTTATTCTTATATATACATCCTCACATCCTCACGGCATTGTCAAGGCTGTATATTTGTATTTTACATTTATTATTACAACCGGGTGTTTCTGGCTGCCGTATACGGTTGCCCGATCATCACCCTTGTTCTTCGCGCGCACAGTCATTCGAAGAACAGAAAACGTACTCTGTGCACAAACAGTTTAAGGTTGTGAACTCGGAAAGCCTGGTACTTCCGCTTGTCAAGGTCAAAAAGTGGGAGAAAAGAGGATATGTAGAATGTAAAGAGGGTGCAACAGTGACTGATACTTGTAAGAAACATATTCATTTGTAGTTCGTGCACATTCCGCCTGTAGCGCTACTGTGGCACAACCTATATTGTAACTGTATAACTCTTGTACACTGCTTGTAGGTCTATTGGCGTATGTGACGACCGAAACTATGTTATCAGCTCTGCGATAAGGCACTGCTGTGCTGCTTTTTCTTTTCTTTTTCTCCTTTGTCATTTGTGAGACGCCAAACATGTTTTTAGTTGTTGCACGTGCTGAACGGGTTCCTGCGGAGTGAAGTATTTAAGAAGTTGACTACATATTCTTATTTACGATAGAAATATGATAAGTACTTTGAATTATAATACGGTTTTAAATTGGTTAACTGTTGAAAAAAAATACGAAAATAAAGCTGTACTTGTAAATGTATATTAGTCGAGGACGTAGCTACTGACAGTGTTGATTACAGATTTTCTCGTGGGAGAATTTCATTACACTAGAGGTGAAAAACAGACGTCCATTTAGACCCCCCCCCACCTTTTCAGACTCAATCGGAAATGGTCTCAATCGTTTCTACAGAAATGTGCAGGCCAAATTTTCGTTTGTACAATTAGGGGCGCCGCCAGAACGAAAACGAAGTGGGGGAGGGCTGTCTAAATGGTAGCCCCCTACCATGTCCAATTCGATCACAAATCGTCGCAATCGTTTGCACATCGTTTGTACAGAAATGTGCAGGTCGAATTTTCGTTTGTACACAATTAGAGGCGCCACCAGAACGAAAACAAAGTGGGGGGATGTCTAAATGGTAGCCCCCACCATGTCCAATTCAATCACAAATTGTCGCAATCGTTTGTACATCCATCGTCTGTACAGAAATGTGCAGGCCAAATTTTTGTTTGTACACAATTAGGGGCGCCACCAGAACGAAAACAAAGTGGGGGCTGTCTAAGTGGTACCCCCACCATGTCCAATTCAATCACAAATTGTCGCAATCGTCTGTACATCCTTTGCACAAAAATGTGCAGGCGAAATTTTTGTTGCTACACAATTGCAGGCGCCGCCAGAACGAAAACAAAGTTGGGTCTGTCTAAGTGGTAGCCCCCACCATGTCCAATTGAATCACAAATTGTCGCAATCGTTTGTACATTGTTTGTACAGAAATGTGCTGGCCAAATTTTCGTTTGTACACAATTAGGGGCGCCGCCAGAACGAAAACAAAGTGGGGAGCTCTCTATATGGTAGCCTCCCAACGTGTCCAATTCAATCACAAATCCTCGTAATCGTTTGTACATCGTTTGTACAGAAATGTGCAGGCAAAATGTTCGTTTGTACACAATTAGGGGCGCATCCAGAACGAAAACAAAGTGGGGGCTGTCTAAATGGTAGCCCTCCCACCATTTTCAATTCAACCACAAACTGTCGCAATCGTTTGTACGTCTTTGTACATAAATGTGCAACTGAAATTTTCGTTTGCATATAAACGATAACGATAACAAACTATGGGCTGTCTAATTGATAGCCCTCCTTCCGTGTCGAATTCAATCTCAAACTGTCGCACTTGTTTGTACGTCTTTGTACAGAAATTTGCAGGAGAAATTTTCGTTTGTACACAATTAGTGGCGCGCCAAAACGATAAGAAAGTATAGGCTGCCTAATTGGTAGCACCTCCCCGCGTCCGATTCAAAAGAAAATTATCTCAATCGTTTGTACAGTAAGGGACACTTCTGGATGGTACAGCCATATGGAGATTTACTGCTAAGGTGCTCCACCAACTGAGTCCGAAGCATTTGCCGGGAAGTATGCAACCAAATTAGCTGTAAATGAAGGCGGGTGGCATAGTCGCCAGGAGCTGAAAATCCCCGTACACTTCGGCGAAATTCCCACTACTGTCTACAGCATAATTTCTCCAAAATGAAATAAATCTTAGACGTGTAGTTCTTATGGTAAATATTTACTTGATATTTATCCTATTTGTGAAGATTAGTTGAAACAAAAAATTAAAGTCCAATCCTGTTGGTGTTGGAATGAACACTCTTTCTGTCGTTTGATCTGAAATGACTTTGCAGTCTGAATAAATATTATCTCACTTCAGGAGGGTAGGAAGAGCGGATACCCCCTTCCTTCAGTGTGAAAACACATACATTTAATCAAATGCTTAGTGAGAGTGAGCCCATTGGTATGTCACTTTTATGATTTCAAGTTTTGCTCCCAAGCCATCTCATGCCATAGCTGATGACATTGGAGAACGAGAGATGCAAATATGATGAAAGAGAGATACAGTCGCATGCGCAAATTTAGAATTTGAGACAAAATGATCGGATAGTATCCATATTTTGTCGAAAAGTTTGATTTGGTAAGTAGACATGTAAAAGCTCACTCAAACCTGAGAGCATCCCAGTACCAATTGTTGAATTCAAGTGAAGAACTCAGTTGAGAGCATCAGAAGATTACGGAGGGGGAGAAACATCTTCAGACATGGGAAACAAATGATGAAAAAATTGAAATGCTCTGAAGAGGACTCGAACCATCAAACTTACGATTACCAAGCAACGACTCTACTCACTCATCCACGTAGCCACACTGAACGATAGGCAGTCGTACGTCAGACACAGAACGTTTGTTACTTACAAAACGTTTTTGTAAGGGGGAAAGCTAAGGAAATTCCCCGTCTCTAGCTTTTCTTTCCCTGGCACTAACTTAATTACTGTTGTCCCGGCCTGGAAAGAATATTTTCCACCCCTCCATAAACTTTCCTAACATTTTACATACATTTATATATAGCAGCACAAAACACTTATCCATGGCTGTTCTGCACAATTATGCTTACACAAAACATTTACTTCCAATTCTATTAATTCCAGTATCAAGTAAACAGAAATACTGGACATGAAATTCTATATCTCGGCAATAGTCTTGTAGAAAATATCCAAATTCAATTTTTCTATTTGGAACAGGGGGACCATACACGCAAGTTGTGCCCATGAGATTTGTTTTGCGGAGGAGGGGACAGAAATTTACATTGAAAATGGCAACATCGCACGTTTAATTATAACATAATTTTATTTTTAAGAAGGCCAATTGCGAAGGAGAACGAATTTATTCTCTTTGGCTTGAAAGAATAAAATTATGGCTGAAGGTAAAAGTGAACAGAGACTGATGATGTTTAGGAAGAATGCATGCTACCAAGCAGTGGCGTAGCCAGAAGGTCTGGAACCTCCGAACATTTGCACAAGTTGTTAAAATAAGGCCCAAGGGGCCATGGGTAGAAACATAACGAAGAGACCTCGCGATCGAGGTCGAGGTGTCACTCTCAATACTGGCACAAACACATGGATTCAAATGGGTATGCATATGCGGAATATGTACGCTACATTGCCACCTAGAGGTCGACCGCGAGGGTGAATCAGTGGTCGCGATGATAAACAACAGAGTGTGTGTTTTACATCGATGTTCAGCGGAAGCATCGCTGTGGCTCATTTTCTCTTTGGTTCTCCTTGAAGCGCTGCAAGGAATAAAGTCTTCATTTGTTTAAAATTTCGTTTGCAGAGGATTCTGTATGTCTATACTCGAGAGGTTTTGCTGCACTGTTAAATTTGATTATGAAAGACATATTAATAGAACTAGTGAGGAATGTTCAGCAATATGGGATAAGAAACACAGAAACATCATAATAGACACATTTAAATAGAGAATGGAAGAAAATAGCAACTGAAGTGTGAATGTCGGGTAAGTTATTCATATTTATTTGAGAATTATAGTGTAGCTTATTAGAAAAAAGAAGCTATTGTTAATTATATATATGCTTAAAAACTCCACTTCTTTCCCCCAATTCCGAGATTAATAAAAAAGGGTTTCTTGTAAATTCGTTACTGATATAAGGTAAAGAAATACCTGTAAAGACAGGCACATATCCATAGGGAGAAAATGTCATATAATGGAATTGCAGTGACGAAACTTCATTTGCTACAGTTAATACCACCTCCAAACCAAAACCTGAAGACAGACTTGTTTTTTTCAAGCACCTGGAGGAATGGCCACCCCTGCCCCAGGAGGGGAGCCGCAATTTTTAATTGAGTTGGTGAGTTGATTTTGAATTTAACGTCCCGTTCAGCAGCGAGGCTATATGAGACGTGGACCTACTGATTAACGTGGAATCCGAACCACATGAGCTCCTGCCGGGAATCAAACCCGGACTTCCCACGCCAAAGGCGCGTACGCTAACCGCTTAGCCACGGAGGGGCTCCACAATTTTTAAGTTTCCAAGAGCTAACCAAGGGTCTAAGTTCTTTCCCCTCCAGAAAATCAGTAAACAAAACATTGGTTACTACTGTGTTAGTTAAGATTTATTTGGAAGAACCGTCTGCTAAAAAGTACTACCAAATAATCAGACATAAGGCATAGCTAATATTCTAAAATGTTCGAAACATGTAATATTTGTGAAACGTAAGAGAGAGAGAAAGAGAGAGAATTAGTCCTGCACATAATAGTGCCCTTCGGTTATAATTTTAAACAAAGGATCACTTTCCGTTAGCTTTCTTAGATGAGTGGTTAGCGTACTGGACTTCTACATAGAGGGTCACGGGTTCGGGTCCATGCAAAGGACATTGTTTTTTGGCAACATTTATTCTGAGCATTCCACAAGTTCTGTTAAGACATATGTAGCCTCAGGCAGTTTGAGCCGAATTTATTTTCAAATATGAGACTTATTATATATTTTTCTTTTACTTGCAATATTGCAAATTTGATTTCAAATCTTACAACGTTAATTCCACTCATTGTCCTACGTTAGATTATGATGAAATTTTGCACAGCGACGGCAGTCGGGTGGTACTACGCGTATAATATTTGATTCTTACTGTTATACGTTTAAATATAGTGCGGGAACGTAACTAAGAAAAAAGTTTGTTAGCTCGTACGATACACCGCAGACCCCTGGAGGAATTTCATACGTGTATATTACCAAGGAGAAATTTACTGAAGTGGTAAGACACTAAAAGAATCTTTGGGAGCAGGAGATAACCAGGGAGAAGGGTTCGGTGTGTGTGAACCTCAAACTTTGTTAAAATATTTATAAGAATTGAGGTAAGGTTTTGTTGTACTTTCTGTCTTGAGAATAATTCCGAGACAAATGGATTAAAAATCCACAAGTTCCGAGGGAACACGTTTATAACAAATACCACAAAGTGCCCCAAATTGGTGGTGAGTTAATATCAGGGGCGTCATTTAGAGAGGCAGTGAGGGGCATTTGCCCCCCTCCCTCAGTTTGGAATGTATATAGATTTTATCAATAGAATAGTAGTAAATCAGTGAAAAACGCGAAATTTTGCTTATATCAAGGGGTCTTGCCCCCTCAAGCAAAATCTGAAATGACGTTCCTGGTTAATATGATAATCAAAAATAAGAATCCGTGAAACAACACTTAAATAGCTTAGGCCTGCTTAAGGAATAAGCATAAATAAAGGGGAAAAGTGGGACCATGGGTTCCCACTTCGGGAGTCGAAGTTTGCAAAACACTCTGGATTTGCAAAACAATTTCGGTTCTTTCTAGATACGTGTCAAAACACATTAGATTTACTTACATACTATAGTATTGAACGTATTCACTGTAGTTATGCAATGTGCTTAAATAACACTAGTTAACAAAGGTTTTATTACATAAAAGCAAATACCTGTTCTTAAAGGAACTTTTTGCGCTGAATTCGAATATGCACTCGGTTTTTCTCCATCACGTACGATTTTCCCGTAACAGAGGGATTTTCGGGAAAATCCCTCAAAAACTTCCCTTTTCGTTTATTTTACACCCCAAGATCTTGTCCCCTTGCATATACTAACATAGAAATTATACCTAAGTATACTTTGATTCATATTTAACAAACCCTCCAAGTTTCGTAATAATCGCTTTATTCTTTCTAGAGAAATAAATATGTTTGTATGTGTACTGTGTGTACTGTTTATTGCACCTTATAGTAATGCTTTCAGATCTCTTAAGTTGAGGTAAAACGTTTTGCTTTATTACCACAAACACATATATAAAATATAATACAATATAATTTACAAGTGTGACAATTTATAATAAACAATAATACAAATGTACCAAAAGGTCATGAAAAGACAATCAAAACTATCACAATATATGAAACTTCTATTGGGTTACAAAAACGTACACTACTTCCTTCTTTTGTAAGAAATGTTGCATTCCCTAACAAGACCCCAACAATAGTCCCCCTCATTGAAGGATCCCATCGTCCCTGGTACCTTTTCTCCATTGCCATTAGTGTTGCCACGAGACGAGACGAGACGAGACTTCAGGCTGTCTCGTCTCGTCTCGTGCAAAGCATGTCTCGTCTCGTGTCTCGTCTCGAAAAAATGTGCTCGTCCCGTCTCGTGTCTCGTCTCGAGAGGTTCTGTCCCGTCTCGTCTCGTCTCGTCTCGTTTGTCTCGTTTTGTCTCGTTTGTCTCGTTTTGTCTCGTCTTGTCTCGTAAAAATATAGCAGCATATCATGGGAACGAAAGTTAAATGTAGCAGGCTGCACCATGCTAATCAAGATACAACTAAGTTACAAGTATTAACCAGAACACAAAGACAAGAAATGTCACGGTAACTACACCGTGAAGCCTTCACCTCTAGTGTATGTTGTAGTCGGTTCGATCTCGGTTAGTGCCATGTGAGCTTTGTGGTGGACAAACATCGAATGTGTGGGGGGGCCGCGGTAGCTCAGTGGTAGAGCGCTCATCTCTGGCGCTTGGGGTCTCGGGTTCGATCCCAGCCCCTGCCAAGTGAAATTTATGGTGGATAAACACCGTGTGTGTGGGTTTTCTCGGGGTTCTCCCGTTTCATCCCACTTTCTTCATTCCACCATTTCATTCATTACTCATCATCACCGTCTCCTTTAGCCTAACCGGCATTACCGTGGGACCTAAAACTCAAATATTTCATTTCATTTCATTTCATTTTTCGAATGTGTGTGTTTTCTCGAAGTTGTCTAGTATCCTACCACTTTCTTCATTCCACTAATTTTCCCATCATCATCCATTCGGGGTGGGCCAAAGTTGCCTAAAGGTCTTAAAAATAAATTCAAATAAGCTCACAAGGCAAGGACAAATAATTTACAAAATAATATATCTCTGCTGTTAGTTGTCTGAGGCTTCTCGACCCTGGCTTTTTTTTTTTTTTTTTTTACATTCTGAAACATTGAAATTTGTTTCACCAGTTTCAATACACGAATATACAGTAAATTGCTCATAGGTACGTTGAAGATGAAGACACTAATGTCAAATAATGTTTACACGACAAGCAAAGTTCGATGTAAAGGTGTCACCATCCCCGACACTATCGTATACTATCAGCCCACTTGCTTTATAGTGTCTGTATACATATATATACATATATACATACATATATATATATATATATATATATATATATATATATATATATATATATATATATATATATATATATATATATATATACAGAGAGAGAGAGAGAGAGAGACAGACAGAGAGATCATCATCATCATAGGTATTCTGCCTTTATTGGCAGGTCACTTGCCGCAGCTGAGAAGCTTCCATGCTCCACGATCCTCCGCTAACCTTTTCGTCTTCGCGTATGATCTTTCTGTTTTAATATCATCCATTAATTGTAGTCTCCTTCGCCCCCTCCCTCTCTTTCCCGCCACCATACCCTCTAGGACGTCCCTCATGATACAATCTCTTCTTAGGCAATGTCCCAACCAGTTTCTCTTCCTCTTCCTAATAATATCTAAAAGTGTTCTTTTCTCACCCACCATTTCTAACACTCTCTCATTCGTTTTCCGCTCGACCCAACTAACTCTTTCCATTCTTCTCCACACCCACATTTCGAAGGCTTCCAGTCGATTTTCGTCACCCTTACGCAATGTCCACGTTTCCGCCCCATACAGCACAACACTCCACACGAAGCATTTTATGAGTCTTTTTCTCAACTCTTTGTTCAAGGTCCCACAAAACAGACTTTTCTTTCTTTTAAAGGCTTCTTTCGCCATTCCTATCCTTGCTTTTATTTCACGTTCGCATTTCATGTCATTACTAAGAACACTACCCAGGTATCGAAAACTATTCACTTGTTCTATTTTCTCCCCTCCTATTTTTATATTTGACACAGACCCCTTCGTTCCAATCACCATGGCTTTTGTCTTCCTAGCATTTATTTTCATCCCATATTCTTCAAAGCCCCTTCTCATTTTTTCTAACATTTTATTGATTTTCTTCTCAGATTCTGCAACAAGGGCCATATCGTCTGCAAATCTTATGCATCTAATCATTCTACCTCCTACCGAAATGCCATCATCATCATGTAGGCTCTTTTTTACTATCTCTTCTAGATAGACATTAAATAGTGTTGGCGAGAGGCAGCATCCTTGTCGAACTCCCCTTCCAATTGTACTCTCTTCCGTCAGTTCTTCCCCTATTCTAACACTTACTTGTTGGTTCATGTATAAGTTTCTTATGAGTCTTCTATCTTTCCATTCCAACCCTATCTTTGTTAGAACTCCCAACAACAATTCCCACTTGACGCGGTCAAAAGCCTTTTCTAGATCAATAAATACAACATACACCTCTTTCCCTTTTTCTATAAATCTTTCACCGATCACCCTTAATAATCCAATAGCATCTCTTGTACCCTTGCCTCTTCTGAACCCGAACTGCTCTTCCTCAACATCTTTATTTGTTCTTCCATATAACCTTCTGTTCAGTATTCGGAGCAGAATTTTAGCTGCATGAGATATGAGACTAATAGTTCTATAATCCTCACATCTCTTTGGGTTCGATTTCTTAGCCATCGGTATCATGATCGTTTTCAGAAAGTCTCTTGGCCATTCTCCTGTTTCATATATTTCATTGCATAGTCGCCACAATTCTTTCTTTCCCTTGTCTCCTATATTTTTAATGAATTCAATTGGTATGTTATCTATTCCTGTTGCCTTTCCATTCCTAATCTCAGATATAGCCTTTTCAAACTCATCCCGAAGAATACTAAATCCTTTATCATCCTCGCCTACTTCATTTTCCACTTCAACATTTAGGCTACACGGTCTATCCCTACTCTCATATAAGTCTTCAACGTATTCTTTCCACCTTCCTATGACCTCATTTCTCTCGCTGACTACCTTCCCATTCTTATTTTCTACTGCCATCATGATACTCCCTTGTTTCTTCCGAAATTCCATAGATTTCACCTCCTTGTACATTTCCTCATATTTCCCAACTCTTTCTAATTCTTCTATGTCCTCGCATTTTCTTTTGTAAAACTCTTCCCTCGCTTTGTCTGTTTCTCTTCGTAATTCATTATTTAACTTTCTGTACATCTTTCTGCCCTCTTCTGTATCAACCTGTTTCCACATCTTCCTCTCCCTCATTTTCTGCAACATCTGCTCTGTAACCCATGGTTTCTTAGCAGTTTTGTGTTCGCGGTAACCTACTGTTTCTTCTGCAGCCTGCTGTAAGCAACGTTTAATATGTTCCCACCGTGCGTTACTACCTGCGCCTATCCTTTCCTCGTTTGAACATTTTTCTTCGAATTTTTCAGCGAAAATATTTCTAATTTCCTCGTTTTTCAACTTTTCAGTATTCAACACTTTGTTACCTACTTTTCTTCTGCCTACATTTTTCAGTTGAATATCTACTTCGGCCAGCACAAGATTTTGATCAGAGAAAATATCAGCCCCGGGAAGGGTCTTCGCGTTCTTTAAGCTATTCCGATACCTGTCCTGAATCATAACGTAGTCTATCTGATATCTTCCGCCGTCTATTGGTGATTTCCATGTATATCTTCTTCTCTTGTGCTGATGGAAAGATATATAGATAAATAGAGAGATAGATATGTGTGTATACTTTGATTTCATATATTCCAGCCTTTAGGTTTCCATACCAATCCAAAAACTACTTTCCATTTTAGCATGTTTAGATTTGTTGCAATTATTTTTTTTTTTAAAAAAAGCTCGGAACCAAATAATTTTATTGAGTAATGGAAAGTATTTGATTGAAATTTTATATGTTACTGCACACTAAGCTCTACTTAAAGTGCCATAGTAATGGGAGCTGAACGACACATCGGACCAAAGAATGCTTGGGGCCAGTCTTCACCTCCATGGTACAAATCTGTTCCCATAACCGCGGGGTGTGTGCCACTAAATGGTGGTTGCCCCGTTTGTGTAACAAACTCATGGCAGTACACCCAGACTAGCTAGTGGTCTAAAAAAGTTGATTTTTGGGTGGCCATTTTGGATTAAAGTTTCTTATATTGTCGTGATCTATTCGCAATCATACAACGTCGAAATGTTGACACATTGGGTACGGGGATTCGAACTTGTAACCGCAGATGATTGTATAATTTAACAATGAGGCATGTTGTGTTAATGCACGAATGATATCTTAATCAATCCATCTTAGTTCTTTCTTGCCATTCATTAGCATATTTACTTGGCCCTGTATAAAACTTTTTCGTAATATATCCACCACCGGTTATTAACCACTTTATTGAAACGATCACAATATTATATTTTAGAACTGGCCTTTGAAATTAATTCTTTATTATATTTGCTTTCCAATTCTTTTAACTTCGTTTGTAAACATATTATTTTGGCTTTGTACATACAGTTAGACTTCAGTTTTTCGTTCTCTTTACACAAAAAGGAGAGCTCTTCCTTTGGTTTATGCCCCTCACTCTCCACAAAACAAACGAAAAATAACATAAACAAAGAGTTATTTTTTATTTCAGTCACAATAGTTATTTCATGTGGCTACACCCCAATGTCTGATTTGTTTTTTCTTTAAACACCTAACTTCCGTACATTTAATTCTTTCATTATTTACATCAACACGGTTCCGTATAGTAAAGGTAAGTTTAGTGAAGGCACGTCTTGTTTAAACTTTTTCTTGGGTAGAATATTTAGAAGCTCACATTTTAAATTATGTCCATAAGCTTCGGGAATAAAATGATCGGAATAGACGCTGGTGTTTTCAACTTTAAAGATATCTTTCCGACAGCATTTCTTTCGCCAAACTTTCCGCAAAGGAACCGAGGGAAATACATGATAAATAACTTTGGAACCCGTAGTATTTCTATTATAATTGCGACAAGTACTTAGCGTAGAATTCGACATGCTTATAGGCTAACACGAGCACTACAGTAATTAATGTTTTCTTAATACAGGAAAGCAAGAATCACTCACTTTCCTGCAAAAATCAAAGAAACAAACAAGGGTGAATGACAAGGACCTTGGGCGAAAGCTGTTTCTGCTCCCGCCGTGACGTCGCAATTTTACTGCATCTTCGGTTTTCAAAGAAGGGTAGTTATGACGCGACCTTAAAAGAGGAGAGGAACAGTAGGGTCGGCGAACCTTGGAAGCAGAGGGCAATTTCGCATATTGGCCAGATCAAACATTTCCGCGTAACAAAACGAAGGTTCCCCTGTAAAATCTCTTCATTTAAAGTGTTATTGTTAGTATCATAAATTTGCTGAAAGCAAACAATTTGAAGAGTTCGTCGATAATATCTGCTTTTTTTGTCCTGCGCCCGCCTTCCAAACGAAGAGGTGAATTTTACAACATGACTGCTGTATAATAAGCGAGCGTTTGGTAAAATGGTAAAAGTGTATTTTTTGTGTATGTGTGTGTGTGTGTGTGTGTGAGAGAGAGAGAGAGAGAGAGAGAGAGAGAGAGAGAGAGAGAGAGAGAGAGAGAACAAGAGAGAAGACAAAAGTTGCAAGATGACATACTTCAATTGCCGTTTTCGGTTAATTTCGGTTCATATAGCAAAAAGAATACCGCCACCAGAGAATCCGGCATCTCAACCAGAACTTTCAACTACAGCCTGTAATGAGTGTAGACCTTATCCAGTTTTCAAATTGAATAGATGGGGTGGTAGTTCGGTTTCTTGACCTTGTAAAAATCTTCCCTGTCTTTGATTTTGTTTGTCATCATTCCAGGCAGAAATAAAAAAAATGAGAATTCCTCAGGTTACAGCAAGGGGAATTGGGGACAAGACATTAAGAATGATATTCCTGGAAGCTCATGTATCACGATTGATTCATTCAATAGACAGAGGACACTTTTCTATGAAGGCTTTTCAACATGTTTTCTCACAAAGGGGATTTTCCTTTTGCAATCAATATGACCACTGGCAATTTCAATCTTGGCAATTCCCGCCAGCGTTTGCATTTTCGAGACACGAGACGGGACGAGACATTTCACGAGTCGTCCCGTCTCGTCTCGTGTCTCGTCTCGTTTTCGAGACGGGACAAGTAGTCTGTCTCGTCTCGTGTCTCGTCTAAATGGGTTCCGTCTCGTCTCGTGTCTCGTCTCGTTTACGAGACGAGACGAGACGGGACACGAGAAATGTCTCGTCTCGTGGCAACACTAATTGCCATTATATATTGGTGGAATCTTTCCCCCTGTTCGTCGCTGAGAGCACCTAGGTTAGCAGGAAAGAAGATGAGGTGGGAGTGCAAAAAGTGGATTTTTAAAGACATCCTACAACCCAACTCTTTGTATTTCTGTATCATGTCCTGTACGATTTCTGTGTAACTCTCAGCTTTGTTATTGCCCAGAAAGTTGCGCACAACACACTTAAATGCTGTCCAGGCAGCTAGCTCAGCACTGTTTAACTTGCTGTCAAAGCTATCATCAAGCATTAATTTCCTAATTTGGGGACCAATAAACATTCCCGCTGAAATCTTAGCATCACTCAGGTTAGGGAACTTATCTCGCAAATACTTGAAACCTTCACCAGATGTGTACATGCCTTTGACAAAGTTTTTCATAAGTCCTAACTTGATATGAAGTGGCGATAGTAATATCTTATTAGGATCTACCAAAGGAGCGTATTTGACGTTGCATTCTCCAGATACGTAATTCACTCTAGGTTCCCATTCCTTCACTTCATAATGTTTGTCATCAGCTCGGCTATCCCATAAACATAAAAAACATTGGTACTTCGTGTAACCGCACTGCAGTCCTAATAAAATACCAACTACCTTGAGATCACAACATATTTGCCAACAATGGTCCTTGTAATTTATAAGATTTAGCAAAGTTGACATGGTGTCATAGGATTCCTTAATCTTCACTGAGTGCGCAAGTGGTATAGAAGGTTTTTTATTTCCATTATGTAAAAGGACAGCTTTAAGGCTGACCTTTGACGCGTCGATAAATAACCTCCATTCTTCTGGAACGTAAGGAATTCCTAGCTCCGCCATCAACCCATTTATATCCGTACATACGCACACATTATCTTGCATTGAGAAATAGCTTGAAAATTGAACATGCCTTTTCCTGTACACTGATATGTTCGTTTCTGCATCCAATAAGTTCCACTGCTGGATCCTTGATCCCAGAAGTTCCGCCTCTTGTTTTGTTAGGTGCAAATCACGGACTAGGTCATTAAGTTCACATTGCCGGATGAAATGTGGCTTGCGAACAGTCAGGGATGAACGTTGGATCCTTGGATGTACATGTTGATGTCGATGGTTCATCAAGGTCATGATCATCATCAGAGTCTTTTGGCCATATCTCTTCCCAGTTGGTAGGGGGCTCGGGAAGTGGAAGTTCATCCCCGTGCGGAATAGGTCTAATTGCGGATTTAACGTTGGGATAACTTATTGTGTATTTGCTTTTTTTAGAATGTCCCTTAACTACTGTGAGACAAAAATAACAATCATCCAGATGGTTGGTGGGTTCTCTCCACACCATTGGTACAGCAAATTTCATGAACCTCCGTTTCCCTTTGGCTCATGCAAGTAAAGTGACGTAGCACGACGCACAAATTATGTTGGGTGCCCAAGTTTTGTCCTGATCTCCCACACGACATCCGAAATATATATAATATGCTAGTTTCACCGATGGCGTAATGGATCTACACTGTCCTTTAACTACAAACTGGCCACACACATAACAAAAACTATTTGGTGAGTTAACACACGAACGCCGTCCTCTTGACGCCATTGTACTGATCACAAACTAAACTTCTGGTCTTAGTTGGGTATAATGCCGTTAAGATCAAACATGAAAGCACTCTTAGCAGCAAAGACAACTTTGAAAGTGAAGTAGTGTTAAACCACACGTCAATATAAAAATGTACAAAACTCCCTCACCAGGTGTCAAGAACACAAGAAAGAAAGAAATGCGCGGGGGGAGGGGGGAAATGATACCGTAGTGGAAAATTCAGACTGCATTAGTTCATTGTTGTCAACAATGAGTCCAGGGTGCGAATTACCGGGGGGGATGAGGGGGATTTTCCCCCTCAATCACATTTTGTTCCCCCCCAAAGAAGTCAGCTGAAGTATCCCCACCGGGGATGCTCGCTTTCCCCCTCAAACTATGCTTAGTATAACTCCAAATTTCACTGATTTTTGTTATTTCTTGTAAATTTAATCTTCTAGCTGTATTTCGAAATGATCGATGTAAACTGTTCAGTTTTGGTCATTTCTACTTACCACCTAATTACCCACTATTTTCAACGTTGTTTAGTAGAACTATATTATTATGACGACTACGGTTGTTACTTGCAACTGTACCTTCGTACCCTTCAGTTCGTCATCGTTTGTGAATTTGAATGTACTAATTGCGTATAACAAAGCCACATATAGATTTATTAATGTTCTTAGCGGTTGGCCAAGAAGAAGTAAACAAATAGCTTCTTCTACCATACTTGGCGAAGTTCGGATATGTCATATTCATCCTCTATATTTGTATCGATTATCATCTTATTTTAATTTTTGTTATAACATTTTCCAGTGTACTCTTTGTTAGCACATGGTCTTCATTCCCTAGTAGTTTGTGTGTATGCAACTCAAGAGTTGCATTTAATTTGTGATAATTAACATAGTAATCACTGCCTTTTACAGTTTACGGAAATGAACTTTTGAAACTGTACTCAAAATCTGAGATATAGGTATTCTCTCGTAAGTATATGTTAACGTACACGCTGGGGGGATACGCTCCTAGTGAGCAGACATGTTAATGAAGGTGATTTTTAGGTGAATAAGCGAATAATTTAAGATTTGTTTCAGCATTTGTTAATATGACTGGTTCTCCGTGTCATTGTCCGTGTCTGTATAAGCATTACAACTGGAGCGGTTTTTTTTTTTTTTTTTTTTTTTAAGTTAACCCTTCATTTTTCCATCTTTTCGCTGTACAGTTTGCTGTTCACGCAATTAATGTTGTCTGAAAAACTTCAATGTAATGTTTTACTTTATTTGATAACGTAGCCCATAGTGAATCAACTCATCTTCAACCTAACAGTAAAGTAATTTTTAAGTGTTGACTTTCCGTGCCCACCACGGAATCGATATTTGGAGAAAAAAAGTCGTGATGTATACAGCTTTAGCGGGAAGTAGAAGCACAAGCTCGAAATTTGAATTGAGAGATTTTAAATATTTGGCCTTCGATTTGACCTTGATGTGAGAAATCGGGACCAGCAACAATCCATTTCTTATTTGATAGGCTATCTAGATTTTCTTTAAAAAAAAAAATGTCCGGTTTAACTGATAATTTTAGTGGTTTTCACAAGACTGAAGTAGGTTTCTTTTCGCAACCTGTATATATTAATGCAAAGTGGAAGCTTTCAATATGAGTGGAAAAATTAACATGCTTGTGATCATGGCTATCGCTCGAGCCGAATTATTAACTAAATAAACCTTAGAGAGCTACGGGGACAAGAGTGAGTACAACATTAAAACACGTTCAGAAAGGTTTAGTGGGGTGTGTGTATGTCACACAATATATATGTGCATAGTTATTGTCGGTAGATTTATTAAATTAATAAATCTCTTATTTATTACACATGCCACACACACACACACACACATATATATATATATATATATATATATATATATATATATATATATATATATATATATATATATATATATATATGGGGAGTAAGGCATTTATTGTCTCATTTTGAAATTTGAACCTTCAGACTATGTCCTTTGGCCTAATTTTATCCCCCCCAATATAGGTTATCTAATTCGCACACTGAATGAGTCTGTATTCCATTCTTTCTTTCTTTTGCATTCTGTTACATTTGATAACAAATATTGATAACCATTTCATGAACAAAACGAAAAAACTTGGAGAATTGTATATATATTTATTAAGATATACATATACTGTACGTTTAAAAAAAAATATACGTTGGAAGTACATTCTATTTTTATACACGTTTCTAATTTACAGAGAGCAATACAAGTGTGTTGTTGACTATTGTAAATATTCATTTTTATGTCTGTGTTTGTAGTAATAAAGCAAATCGTTTTTACCCCAACTCAGGAGATCTGAAAGCATTACTATCAGGTGCAATAAACAGTGCGCACAGTATACATACAAATATATTTATTTCTCTAGAAAGAACAAAGCGATTTTTACGAAACTTTTAGGGTTTATTAAATATAAATCATGGTATACTTAGGTATAATTTCTATGTTACTATATGTAAGGTGACAGGAGCTAGGGGAATAAAATATCTGAAAAAGGGAAATTTTTTAGGGAATTTCCCGAAAATCCCTCTGTTACGGAAAAACTGTACGTGATGGAGAAACCGAGTGCATATTCGAATTCAGCGCAAAAAGTTCCTTTAAGATCAGGTGATTTTTCTTATGTAACAAACAAAAAGTTTAAATTTGTTAACTAGTGTAATAGTTGTTTTACATTGCGGGCCGCTATGGCACAATGATAGAGCGATCACCTCTAGTAAGTGGGGTTTCTAGTTCGATCCCATCTCTCGCCAAGTGGTCTCTGTAGTAGACAAACACGGTGTGGAAGGTTTTCTTGGGGTTCTCCCATTTCCTCTCACCCCTTTGATTCCATCATTTCATTATTTTCATCATTACTGTCTCCCTTAGCCTACTCGGCATAATCGTGGGGCGTAAACCTGCAAGATTTCATTTTACATTAAGTATTATGTGCTTCAAGGTCTGTATATTCGCAAATTAGGTTACGTCACGTTTCTCAAAAAAACACTTTCAGTGACCGTACTTCCTAATTCATGTCTCCATTGAATTCCATGAGAGAGAAATGTGCATCATAGTAAAACCAAGTGAAATATCACCACTCAATTGCAAGAAGGATAAAATAATAGAAACTCGAACGTGAGACTGCTGCGTGGAAAGCAAGGAGTTTCCAATACGACACTCCGCGACACATTTAATTTATAATCGTTATAATGTGTTAAAAATATCGTACTACTTTCCCACAAACATAATCACATGACTTGTTGCCTCCAAATTGCAATTCACGTGGAAACGTATAATATTTTTTTTCTCACGAACATGAACAATGTCAGAAATGATTAGAAAAAAAGAAAGGCCGACATCCAGAATCGAACCTAGTACCTTCACAACTTAAGACAGCCACTCTAACCACACGACTACGAAACAACTACTTCCTAGCGTCCTTATTCAATTATTTCCAACCACAAAATTATCTATCACACATAACAAACAGCAAGGGATCATTTTACAATCACCTTGTTAGCTATTTTATCACACTATACACGCGTTCTGTTAGAATACTCTGAATTCTGCTGCGAGAGAAAAATACTAAACAGTAGTAAAGAAACAGAATTATCATTAATCACAATATACAAATCACGATGAAGAAGCTTCGTAAGTTCACAATATAGCAAGAAGCTTCTCGCAACATAACACAACATGTATGTAGTGTGACGGTTAAACCACGTGACTCCTGTTCGGCGCATTCGGCTTCGAATCCACAGTAGTGTAGCTTGAATTTTTTGTGTATATTTTTTGTATGTAATAATATTACGCAACTAGATATGTACGCACAAAAAATATCCTGGTAATACTAGTAGTTGATGGAGAAATGAACCCAATAAATTCATTCAAATTGGAAGCATTTTATATACCAATGGAATTTTTTTAAAAAATTGGCAGTGATCAGTCTTTGAAAGAGATGAAATTCGTTGGATTAAGTTCTGACTCCTTAAGTCCATATTCTACAACTGCTTGAAGTTCGAAAATGTTACTATTCCTCTTGTTTACCTTCATTTTTAATATTCCCGTGCAAATAGCAGCTTGTGCGTGTCTCTTCAGTCCTGTCATCTTCGTACCTTCATTCTCATAATCGTGATTAATCCGATTGGGTATAAAAGCGTGACTAAACAAACTTATCGTCAAAACGCCGAAACACATATTTCAAACTTTGACCATTTTTGATTTTGAAAACGCTCCTGCGTACACTGTAAGTCATTATACGGCACCTTGTATATAACATCGACTATAATAATTTTCTTTAAGTAAGAGTAAACACTCGTTGTGACTCTTATTGAACGTTTGGTTTGCGAGATGAGCGAGCAAGAAAACTTTATTTTTTGCAAACCGACAATATTGATTTAATAGAGCGCCAATACTTTTTTTTTTTTTTTTTTCGGGATGAAGCATCGTTTACTCATTTTCAGCACTTTTCCTTTCTTCTTGCTCGTTCGGCGCCCTCTTGCTATCGGCGTCCGGGCGGCCGCCAAATCGACAGAAAGCTCTATTTCAAATGCGTTTGTGTTAATAGTTACAAAATATACAGGGCTACTACAAATGATCTCTCTGATTTCGTTTTCATCCTGTGTTAAAAGGCGTAGAGAATTGAAACATGCAGTACGAAAAGAAAAAGTTGCTTAGTTTCGTTTCAGATATCGTGAGAGATTTTAGTACACCAGTTTGATCGCGCGCAAGAGCTCATATGAGAAGCCCCAGCAAATAGAGTGTAAAGGCAGGCAGAAACCTTGGTATACCATATGGGAGTGTGTGGAATATGCTGCGATAACCACCTTTTTCTGATTATTTGAAGATTCGCCATTAGAGCGGCCGCGGGTAGAGTTGCCTAAGATATGCTCCGACGTGTGGGAATGGAGTTGGAACTACCGTGTGAACGTATGCGTGACTAAAAGAAAGCATATGGAGTACTTGCAACAATTGTAGCTAAGACTTGGTGAGTCCTTCTTTTCATGCTATATGTTTTAATACTCTACACCAATAGTTTCCAACCTTTTTGACCAACTGTTCATTTTAATAAACGCTCTCGACATCGCGATACACTTGTTTGATTTTTGTTATTAATAATAAAATAAGTTATAATAGTGTAAGATTAAAAATTTTTATAAAGTAGTAACTATACGTAGTATTAAGTAGTGTTGCTGCTCTGGTGGCATTCACTGGTACAGGCTGTTTCAAAATGTATTTTAACTAAGTATCAAATGCTTCATGATATTTAATTTGAAATTTTTGCGACACATCAAATAGGACTGCGCGACACACCGATTGGGAACCACTGCTCTATACCTTATATGTTTAACGTAAGATGCGAAGAAAATCCGGCAGATCATTTGTAGTAGCCCTGTATATACATCCAGGAATGATAAAAAAAATGTCTAAATATATTATTTAAAAAATAATGCCTGTCTGCCTCTCTCTCTCTCTCGTTTAGGGTTTAAACACTACAGTCTGTTTGTCAGTGAAACGGAAAACTGGATAATCCGTTAAGGTTAGTGTAAAGGGACAAGTTTTGCCGATAGATGTCACTACAATCTTCGTATCTCTCCCATGTATTTTTTTTTTTTTTTTTTTTTTTACCTTTCACGAAAATTTACAATTTCTTTTACAAATTTCAACGTAGAGACTTCAAATTTTTAGAGAAGGAACTTCATAACTATTAAAGGGAACAATCCGTGCCGATTTTTTATTTAGAAATTTCTTCGTTGTTGAAACAGTTCCATTGTTAAAGGTTTGGATATCCGTTTCAACAATCAAGCCATTTCAACAATGAAGAAAATTTTAAATAAAAAATCGGCACGGATTATTGCCTTCGATAGATTATGAAGTTACTTTTCTAAAAATTTGAAGTCTGTAGGTTGAAATTTGTAACAAAAATCATGAATTTTCGTGAAAGGTAAAAAATACACGGAAGAGATACGAAGATTGTACTGCCATCTATCGACAAAACTTGTCCCTTTAAACCAACCTTAAGTTCATTATATATGGCCATATTTCTATCAAATGTTGCGTCAAACTTATCTTTGATAGTCATTTGGTCAAATAAGTTGTCTAACGCACTATAAATGATCAAAGACAAAACTTAATTTTGTTGGTCATTTCTTTAGATTTCCTTATTCAATTGTTACATTTGTTGTAGGAATAGAGTGCAACTCAGCACTTGCTTAAGGCAGTTATTTAAAAAAAACTGTTTAAATGGTAAGTCTTAAAATAAACAAGCAATTGATAATATGAGCCGTGCAAGTGAAATGTGAACACTCACCAACCTGTAGCTCTCGCCTTGCCAGCTTAACTTCAGCCGCAATTTTTTCCAAGGCTTAATTATTTGTCTTCATTGTAATATTCTGTAAGTTTACAGTTACACAAAACAGGATGCTGCTTGTAGGCATCAATAAGCACTTCAATTGTTTCCCACCACGTTTAGCGCCACCGCACAGTGGTTTTGATTTGTTTTCTATGATGCAATGTTGGATAGGAAAGACCATGTTTTATTTTAGAACAGTTGTATCAAATGTTGTAACCAACACAAAAGTTGCATACCTCTTGGTATCATATACGTTCAAATTCTACTTTGCTGAAACATTTTGATACAAAATTTGATGGAATATTTGATTATGTATAAATGACTTTAAACTGCATCCGGAAATCTGAATCTAGGAATAAAACATTTTTAATTTAGTTATTTGTTTTAATCTGACATAAGATATAGAATTTCTACAGATTTCTTCGAAACATTACTATATATAGTAATGTATTAGCGTACATATCTACAATAGGATTAGTAGTAGGTCTAACATATATCTGTTCTGGTCCACACAAAAATACTGGATTTGGAATATATTAAAATATAATTTTAAAATTCAAATAGATTTTCGGAATTTTTAAGCACATTACCCTGAAATGCAAACACTACATATAACAAAGATTACATTTATATTACAGAAATAAACAATATTAGGCTATATCGTTACATAGTCATCTATGATTGCACACCACTGTCTAATTACAATCAAAGTCTCTACGTAAAAGTCCTATATAAAAACAGCAGTTGATAAAAAGGAGAAGTTCGAACGGCCGAATAAAGGAAGTTTCATTATCCGTACAACAATGGGGCCAACCATTGCATATTTCACATATAAGTTCATGCGTGTTGTGAACACTGCTTCGAAAGCATATTCCTAATTTGATTGACACAAATTAATAGTAACGCATGGTTGCTGTTGTGATACTATTTTATTTTCTTCATAATATTAATACGAGTACATTAATGACTAACATTTCGGACAAAACCGAATGTTTTAAAAATCTTTATTCAAATAGTTTTTAAAAAGGTTGTGTTAAATAACGTTGCATTTCTGAAAACATTAAAAAAACGCTGTCATGACTTGTGGTGATATTATATCACACAGGTGCTTCCCATATGTCCACTGACAACTTACATAAGTTATTTCCAACTGATCAAAGTATGACGTACGATTGTGTTTTTACGATCACATAACTAACAGAAGGAAACATAAGAGCAAAGGAAAGGAAGGGAATGGAATAAGCAAATATTGCTGTTATACGCGCAGTGATGAATTCCCGAGTAGTATGTCTGGAAAACAATTGAGAACGGTATCAATATGTTTGTATGGCACTACTGCACTTTCTTTAACGCTTGGTTTCTTTCCTGCTCATCCTTTCTGTGTGATTCCCAGAGAAAAGGGACAGCAAACTGTGACGTCACAGAGCATTCAGATGGAAATAACTGTCTGTAATTGCGAGATAACTCTAACAACTTCAGCCTGGAGTATTCTGGAATGACCATTACTGTACTCTTTCGGCCATTCGATACTTTGGATTCTCTAGAGGCTAAACACTAAAAGAAAGCTTAGACATAACAATTATGTATAATAATAGTAAATACTATAAATTACGTCCTCGTAAATTTGATACATTTACATACAATTTATACTTTGATTACATAGGTCTGCGAATTTCAACTTTACACTGATAGCATAAATAAAATACTACTCTCTACCCTTGTGTGCCAGCGCGCTAACCGTAATTTATATTATAAAATTGAAAATGAATATGTTTGCGACTCCGTCTCATGAATAACTGATCTCGATCAAATTTTCAACATAGATAAGGTTCACTGGAATGGTTTTTATTTATTCACTTTGACAGTAGAACTTAGGGGAGGGAGAAATATAAAAAATAATAAAATTTAATAACTTTTGAACCACCTGATCAATCTCAATCAACTTTTAAACATAGACGAGGTTCGGACCTAGGATTTTTTATCATATCATTTTGACGGTGTAACAGAGGAGGGGGAGGGAAGATATTTACAAATGATCGAAAATGACCGACATTAGTGTCGAATCCATAGTCTTCGGGGTTGCTGAGACGAACAGTGATACTTCCGATGCCATTTAAATCCATGCCACTAAAAACCAAAACAGCATATTTTACGGACATGGGGTAAGTAGTTGTGCATTTAAAATTTTTATCTTAACCCAGCGAAGCGAGTAATCGATGCTAGTAACATATAAATGTGCTTAATTTAATATCTGCTACAATGCTTATTGATGTTCATTTTACTTCTCTTGACTTTTACCCAACGATAGGATTTAAAACAAAACAATATACAGAGGATATAAAAAAGGCTGGTGCTTGTATAGGAGGCAACAATACTGATAGAAGAGGAGCTGTATTTTTGCAAAGTGGCTGGCTTTTTCAGTTGGAAAAACTAAATGGCGGAACGTACTGAAACCTCCGAGTGGTAATACGAAAAGTTTTCATTGTTAAGTAAATATATCTCAATCAGCGGATGTTAAGAGATGCAAGAACGATGGCGTTTCTTACATTTCCCACACTCTACAAAAATTGTCCAGAAAATAATGCTTCTCATTTTATTTATCATTCCAGAAGCAAAATAGGAAAGGAGGAATTTGTGTCCAGCAACTTCCAAACACACGTACGTAATATCGTCGTCATTTAGCAGGCGGTAGCTATTGTTGTAACAGACAATTAAAATGACGGAAGTGAGACACCTGGCCAGCGTTAATTGGAAAAATGAAATTAAATCTTTAAGTTTAACATACCACGGTTATGCCGGCTTGGCTAAAGGAGATGGTGATGATTAGAAATGAACGAAATTGTGGAAGGAAACGAGAGAGCCCCAAGAAAAGCCACGCTCACGGTGTTTATCCACCACAAAACTCACTTGGCGCGGCTGAGATCGAACCAAGGACCCCATACACCAGAGATGAACGCTCTAGCACTGAGCTCCCGCGGCCCCTAGCGGTGGTTATACTACCAAACGCTAGTCATTACATGCAAATTTATAGACTGCAATTCTTTTTTTCTGAAAGAATTCACCTAAACATCTTTTAAAAAGGAGGAGGAAAAGGGAAAAAAATTACAATTGTACTTTCGGTCATCTATGGATACTCATCAGGTAGTAATAGAAAGAAAGCAGGTGAAATATATATATATATGTTGTTAAGACATCGTCATATTTATTGACAGATTGGTGGCTCTCATGACGAGTTAACTTAATCATGTAACATGGCTGTCGTTCTTGAACTTCATTTGTCAGGAATGTCTTAACCAATTTGGACCAAAATGAAGTAAGCACTGGCCTATTTTAGTGAACTCTCAAATCTGCTTGAGATTGATCAAAGTCAAAAAGCAAAACAGACAAGTCTCAAAAATAACTTGAAACATCTAATATTAAATTGCGATATCATCCTAGAAATAGTTTAAATTACTCAAACTAAGGAAGGAAAAAGCAGGAATTGCATAAAAGTAATAGGTAACTAAAGATCACCCATCAAGTGACCATTTTCGAAGAAAATGAAAGAAAGAACGAAAGACAGAAAGGGAAAAAGAAACAATAATGAAATGAAGTTTGTAGTTTAAGGTCTACCGTTATGCCCTTTAGACTAAAGAAAACAGATGACTAATGAAAGTGAATGAATGTGAAATTAAATCTTTTGTGCTTTCTCAACGGGAATCAAACCCGGGATCACGTGCACCGAAGGTTCAAGCGATAGCCTCTATACTAGCGGGACAAACGGGAAGAAATAAAAGAAACAGCCCGTGCGCCACGCTTATTCGTCATTTTGCATAAAACTTTCATTTCACACCATCAACATTGCTACATTTTCAGTTTTCTTTACTCTTTTCCTATTTACATCTCATGAGATTCATAGACAGTCGAAAGCGCAATTGTTTTTAGATTTATTCTTCAAAACTTGTATATGCTAGACCCTTCCATCACCCCAAGCAACCTGCTTAATATCCATAGCCGCTATACATATAGAATCATAACTTAACTAGAATTAATGTGATGAAAATGAACATTTCTCTGATAAACGTACAAGTTTTTATAGTACACTAACGCTTATATTTCGAGTATTATTGTTCCCGTCTATCTTCGGAGTTCTTAGGTAGGGAAGGAATGTTTTAGTAGAGTCCATCAAAACATTTATTGAAGCAACTATACAAATTTTTCAAAACCAAGTTCTTACATAAGCCAACGCTGCAAACAGAAAGCCTTTCTCTAACCGCTCTATATACCAAGAATTCATGTCTCATCAGTGATCAACAACAAAGATCGGGATGAATCGCTGAAATTTAAAATAATAACAGTAAAACTTGTTCAAAGCGAAATCGCACGGAACCGAACTATTTTTCCAAATTGAACAAGTTTCCGTATTATGCAAAATTGCATACAGAGATTACTATAAGTCTAGATAAAATATACTACTGTAATTTGAAGTACATACCTATAGTCATATTTGCTACTTAGAGCGTAGATTCTCCCTGACCATTCTTACGCTTACGCATGTTGCAAGATCCCACAGTACTTTACCAATCATAGTTATTTATTACTCTTGTACACTCGATTTCATACTGTACTTCAGTACATTAAATTACATCTTTAGGTTATTACAGTTGAACACTAAGAACTACGCCTATAAAGTCTTCTTCCAAAAGTCTAATCAGGAATTGATAATTTCCGATAGATTTGGCTTTGGGTGAGCTTTACTTTGTAACATTGGCCCAAATATGTACAAATGCTTTGATCTTGCATTAGTAAACCATTCCCACACGACCTAGTTAACTTCTTCGTTAGCAGTTTTCTTTGATTTCCTCTTCATTTGACCATTTCTTTGCAGCCATTCATCCGTTATTTTATCTTTTTGTTTTTAGCACATCATAAATTTGAGATTCCCTGCACTTAAATCGAGTCATTATTTCCCGTACAAAGAATTAGTCTTTTTCTTTAGCTTCGATAACGTTATCATTAAGTAAGAATGAAATATGAGACCTAGCAAAGATGTTCACTATTAAAAATTGGGAACAGACTGGCTCGCTAAGGTATAAACATCCAGTGATTGTGTTGTGGAGCCAATAGACCCGACGAGAATATTTTCCACTAGTTTAAGTGTTTCTATTCTCACTTACCGTCTAACTGTTGATTTGAATATTACATACAAATATTATTTAGGGTGTCTATTAGATGTTTGTTATTAAATTCCAGGTTTTTCCAGATCTATTTATCCTATTTTCCAGGTCTCTTTCTTTTAAACAAAGAAAAGTTCTTACAATTAATATTCCCTACCATAAGGCCAGTTGAGACAAATGTGTAGTAACTGAAAAATGCAATCAAACTTCACACCTTTAACTAACGTGTGATTCATATCCCTTGATGATATCCATCTCGCGTTTCAACTATCGGCTTATCTTAACAAACGAGCAAAACGTTTAAAAAAAACTTTCACTTCCTGAGCAAAAATCTCCAATTTTCCTTGATTTTCAATTTAAGTACCATTTTTCCTGATTGGTCCCTTACTTTCTCGTAGAATTTTATTTTCCGGAATTTCCCTGGTTTTTATATTGTAATGTAGTAAAAACTGTTTTCGAACTGCCACATAAAATATGGATAGAAATTCCACCTAAAGACTTTCTAGGTCTATGAGAGCTCTAGCACATAAAGCGTATAAAAACAAGAAGTCTGTCGCAAGCAAGTGGAAGCAGTGACAGAACTGAGCTCTCAGATATCCCCGTGGTCATCATCAACATAATCACAAAACATAAGCCTTTACGAAAAGTGAGGATTTTTCTATTATAAGCAGTGAAGAAGGTAAGATTGAGAAAAATTCAGGTTTATTGTTAAATTTCAGGCTATTTTCAGGTCTTCCAGGTACAAAAATAAATTCCAGGCTAATTCTAGGTTTCCCTGGTTTTGCAGGTCAGTAGACACACTGTTATTGTGTACAGTAGTTAATTCAAATCATGCTGTCCTGACCTGAGACATCGGTACTCGCACTCTCTCAAAAGATATGCACTAAGTTACTTGTAAACAGTGCGTAGCGGTAAAGGTACTGTAGTATACTATGAGTAAGTTTATTGTGGATTACTCTTAAAATATTTCCGCATTATACATGTAGTTTCTGAAATTTTTAATTATTGCTTTCCGTTTCCGAGATGGATTTATCCCGTACTATGGAAAGAAATTAACATTGCATAATTTCTTTTCTTGGCTAGGACCATGGAATTTGTTCATAATGAAAAAGTTTCCGCCATATTCACGTTCCGGCCTGGACAAGTTTTAGTGGATTAATATAATGAGACTAAAACCTTTTTTTTATATATTTCACAGTTCAAAAGAAAAATATATACAATAATTACCAATTCTGACTTACTAACTGATTTCACAAGAAGTAACCCCAACCATCATTAACTGGGAAAGTGTACTTGCACGGGGGTTTGATTTCAGATCACGTGAAAATTGTGGAACAACATAATGTGTGTAGGTGGTTCTCTTGCGGTTCACTCTTTTCCTCCCAGGTTCTCTTTTTACAATTTTTTTCATAATCATTTACTTCTAAGTAATCATCCAGCACTATAACCTAAAGGATATAATCGTAGGATGTTATAAACTAAAACTGAAGATTTCATTATTTTTGAACATGGTACTAGGTTTTTCTGTATGTAGTTTTGGGGTTTATTTTTTCTCTTTCTTCAAATTTTCTTTATTCCAAACTTTCTAACTATACTCACGAAACCATTCCTTTCCTACCTTTAAAAGAAAACACACCACAACATTGGCACAAGAGCAATAGTGATCGAAATATACGCTAAATTTAAAACCTTAGGTCATACTATATTGACCCTGCGTGCTTATGGAAAGAGCACTTACGGCTACGAATACAGATCCTTCAATGGAAGATGGTGATCACTGTTTAAAGTTTAAAAAAAAAAACATTTTCCTTTATTTACACAAGGGCTACTCCATTTAACGAAAATGGTAAACTTTATGACTAAGTTATAAATAAAATGACAAAATCGAAATAGAATTGGCTTTTTTCCTTTGCTTCAGCTCCTCTGGCACCATTTGTTTGTCTCAAAAAAAAGAAAAAAAAGAAAAATGCTACGCACGAAACGAGTATTGCGTTTACCTACAAACATTATAATGATAGATAGAATTGTAATCTCTTTACTTAAGTTTCCAGTACAAGATACTTTAAAGGATAAATAAATGAGAGGTAAGGAAATTTATTACATTAAAATAAATGTGACACATGGTACCGGCCTATATTTCTTTATCAAACTGTTCGGTACCGAAAATAGAATGTTTGAAATCTTGTACTTAGTGTTTCTTTCAGTTATACATCCGAGCTTATCCACCCCCGGTCTCTGTCCTTCGCTCCTGCCAAGGTAAATTAAATTAAACTGAGATTATGTGCAAGGCACATCCTTTAGCAAATAAAATCTCCAGTGCAGCATCCTCACCTTTTGATTTGTATCTCTCACTCTCATCCTCCGCTGCACAAAATTTTACAGTTAAGCCAGGTTGCACTTTCGTTGTAACCGAAAGGTGACGAAATTACTTGACACGTCCAAGGCTCGAAGTCAGGGAGAAACTTTGGGAAAGACATTCTTCCTTTAAAAAAAAAAAAAAAAATAAGTCCTCTAAACCATACCGATCAGTGGTCCAAAAGACATTGTGTGTCTACTTCCCTAAACTTTACATTGCCTTAAAATTTACTATTGGCTACAACATTTGTATTAGTACTAACTTTGACACTTACATTTACACTTGTATTAATTGTGTGTAAAATTAAACAGGACATTTCTTAATCAGACAGCAAGAAGAGACTTTATTCACATTCATAGCTGTAAGTATTATCAGTCAAGACAATACTTGTGTTGATAGAATAATAATAATAATAATAATAATATTCAATGTATGTTTATCCAGTAATCACGACTAGATCGAAGTATAAAAAGTAGACAGTTAAGAAGAAAAGCACCTATAATATTTCATAAGCATCAATTTTAGATTTCACGTAATAGTTACCCTGTTCTAAATCACTTGCAACGAACATTTCGCAGACCAATATTGCTACATAGTAATATTACAACAGGCAAAAATACTTGTGTACTTCGTTACAAAGAGACTTCTTCAAATACATCAATTCGAGTGTATAGCACAATTTGACACCGAAAAAAGCTTTTAAAATCTTGAAAATACTCATTTGAATTTGAGTTTGAGCAGAAAAATCGATCCACTTACGATATATTTCTAATGATAAAATGCCTTATAAATGCTTACAATACATCTTGAGCAGATAAGTTGAAGCAATAATAGATTGTTACCTTAATGTATATATCTAGCATAAAAATTTTGATACACAGATCAGTATATTATATATCAAAATTTCTAGTTTGTTCCAGTACGATCATCTACATTTTTAAATGACACTTAGTTAAAATAACAATTATTACTTTGCAAATTCGTTTAAAATTCCATTCTCTTTTGTCCCAGAGCACGCTTTAAGGTAGAAATAATAGCACAACAGTAATAAACTGGTAATGTAATGGCATAACAGTTTTCAAAATGAATCAGTAAGAACACGAACGATATTATAGCAAAATCATATTAAGCAAAAAGATATACTAACAGTGTTAATATTCAGATAGATTTCATGCTACTTCCAGGCTAGTTTAACAATTAAAATACATTATTTTTTTACCCGAGTTAGGTTCTCTTTGGGGTTATAGAATTTTTATAGTGATTTAAGATTCTTGATGTAACTGGGCAGAAACTCTAATCAAGAAACAGCCATAGAAGCCGATGTTTGTCCGGCCAGAACGTTTGTGAACAGCAGTGCCACTAAGCTGATTTAGTTTAAATCTACTGTGACCTTAGAAAGACTCTTCTTAAAGTAAGCTTTCATTGTTTTACGCTAATGATGGGTTAAAATTGTTGACTTAATTTTGGTCAAATAGTCAGGTCCTCTTTCTGTTCTTACTGATTCAAATAATCGGAAACAACAGTAATTTTAGCAGATTCAAAAATAAAGATAACAAAAGTGCAGCAAGCTCTAAAATATATAACCTCGAAAATATGACTTACAGATCAAATAGCGCATTAAGTTTATATCAAATTTTAATAACATAGGTTTGGTATCGAAATTTATTACAAACTATAGTTTATAGATATCAAAAATGAGACAGTTCACATATAGTGAGAAAATGAGACAGTTTACACATAGTGATTGTTAAGGTGAAATATATTTGATCCGGCAGTAATACATAGCTTTTTCAAAAGCCAGATGCAATTGCAGGTACTTCCTTTGTGAAATATTTTCTCATAAGAAGCATTAAAAGCTCACATTTGAAGGAACATTTCAGACAGTTTTATCATTGCATGACTACTTGTTATTTCAATAGTATTTAATAATTAAATTTTCGAAACACAGATGATAATGATATTACACAATCTCATACGCATGTAACATTTTCCTCTTAGAAAGCAGAACTCTTGTAAATGTTGGTTCACAAAATTGTTGAAAGATAAAATATTACATTTATGATCAGTTTATAATCTTTTTTAAAGTTTTTTTTTTCTTTTATTCGTTTACTCAGACAATAGTATCGGCGTTTGTTAATGTATATTTTAATCCATTTTGCTACATGTCTTAACTACAAACAATAATGAAATATGAAATTATATACAGTATATATATATATATACAGTAGGATGAAACTTATATCGCCATTCATGATGCCTCCAAGTATGACCAAGTTATGCAAGAATAAGCCAACTTAAAGGTACGTAGACACGAGGCCACATTAAGATAGCCAATGTTAGGTTTTACTGTATTTGGTTAAGTGCAAATAAGCTGTTCATATGAATTTAACTGGCATGTTATTGGGAATATTTAAAAAAAAAATCATATGATTGAGTATATTTGAAACCTTATGAGTATATATTAGTACAACAATTCGAAAATATTTCCTTCAGCTACTCACATAGTCATTCAAACAATTGTTTTCTTCGAATTAGTATACGTTAATGATGTTTAAACTACTTGAATCAATTTCCTATTTCGAATAATTATTTGAACAACTCTCCATTGTTTAACTGTTCTAAGAATTACTTTAACAACTGTCCATTATTTGAGTAGTTGTTTTATATTCATTTATGTGAATAAATTTTTACAAGAATTATTCATATTCTCATTTTGTTTATTCAAAGAATATATTGTTTGAATATTCAAATCTTAAGATTAATACTCTGTGTGTGCGTGTTTACATCAGTGGATGGTTTATTGTATTTTGACGTCCGGGAATTATACCTAGAGGCTAATATATAGAACTATAAAAAAAAACTGTACCTCTGGCGCCACATACTGAAAAACAAGCACATTAAACATTCTGATATTCGGAAGCCTTTAGTGGATGGTTTCGTTTCAATGTATGATATTCACACATAAAGATGTGGTACACATCATACGGAATGTACTACTTGAGCTTAAATAAATAGTTTATGAATCAGGAATAAATAATAAATTTTTAAAACATGATCAAAAATATATATCGATAAATTATTAACATTATAGTCTTCTTTCGTTGTGCCATAAAAGTAAATCTTATTTATATAAATTACGAAAGCTATACATTCCTACCCTCCCTCAATATCTCCACTTTGTCACGGTAAGGGAGGGGAGGGGCTTGCGTGCTCTAATGATCCCAAGAGCTAGCCGAAGATAATTTCGCTATCAGAGGGCTTCCCATGCCAGACAGGTCTTAGGGATAGGAGCCAGACGAAGAGATATATTATGGTAGGGGACAGCAGCTCTACAATTACCAGACTGAGGCTGAAGATGATTGACATCGGCAAGGCTCAGATTTAGACAAAAACAGGCAGGGAAAGGATGTCCTTTATGGCTGTTTCACTGCGAGATGGAAGAACCTGAGGCACCACCACTTCACTCAGTCCCTAGAAAACAACATGGAAAGAGAAATAAGAAAATGTAATATTAGGGAATACAACACTACTGTTTCACAGAAGGTCGTCCCCGACAGTGGAGGGAAACAAAGCAGGGCCTCCTCGGTCGTCATCAAACGAAATCCCTCCAGGATGGAAACCTGAAATGTGAGATCGCTGTTACAGTGTGGAAAACTCGAAAACCCGAAGAAAGAAATGGAAAGCATGCAGATAGACATCTTGGGAATCAGCCAAGGTGGCCTGATGTAGGAGACATGTGGAGTGAGGACTTCAGAATGATTTACTCAGGAACTGTAAACGGTGCAGCAGGAAACCGAGGAATAAGACGATAATCCAAGTATATATGCCTACGTCAAGCTACACAGATGAGGAAGTAGAAGAAACCTATGAACAAATAGAAGTATTGATGAAAGTTCAAAACCAGGACAATTTAATCATCATGGGTGACTGAAAAGCAGTAGTCGGCGAAGGCAAAGAAGAGAATGTAACTGGGAATTTCGGCCTAGGAGAAAGGAATGCGAGAAGTGAACGATTAGTTGAGTTCTGCAAAAGCCATAATCTAACCATAGCAAACACTCTCTTTGAACAACCACTAAGAAGAAAATACACATGGACAAGACCAGTAGAAAAGAAACTATATACCAAATATACTATATACTGGTCCGACAAGCATTTAGAAATCAAGTGAAGAATAGTAAGAGTTACCCAGGCGCAGACGTCGACTCAGACCATAATTAGTTTTGGTGAAGAGCGAACTCCGACTAAAGAGGAAAAGAGTGGTAGCACCAGGCACGTAGCCAGAATTTCGTAATAGAGGGTCCGTGACGAAACACTGTGGTTATCACACCAGGGGCTGGATCGTTCTAAACTATTTTACCGGCAACATATATTAATTCGTTTAGCCAATATTTCGTAATGAGGGAGGTCGTGACATGAAATATTATGGTTACACACCAGGGGCTCGATGAATCTGAACTATTTTACTGGTAACACACCTGTATTTGTTTATTAGGACAATAAAATGAGGATATATTAGTAAGTATTTTAATAAACTATAAAGAAATCTCCAGTAAAAGTATATTTTAAAATATCGAAAAAGATATAGTCTTTCGAGGACATTCGTACTCGGTTCGTCTTGTCTTCTTTCTTCTTTTTCTTATCTTCGTTTAACGTCGTCAATGATAGCAATATCTCTTTGGCAGAAAAGACATCCTATAAAATGGATTAGTGTTGCTGCAAAATTGAAAATTTCTTTAACACGTGTAACTGGAATCTATATTGTCAGGCTCATATTATTGGTGATTGTGGGCATTTCTTAAGTTCTACTTGAGAGTCTATCTGATCGAACCGGTTTATCGATTGTCATTTGGTCATAGGATTAGCATGGAGCTAGATGGCATTTGGAATGCTCCGTTCCAATAATGTCCATTTTAAACTTGAACCTCTTCCGTTTCCTCCACACAAAGCTCCTCATTTTTTTTTAAAAAAAAAGAGTAACCAAGAGTTTGCTGTAGTTTTATATTTTAACGCTGATTCTTCTTTTTCTCGTTTCTTTTTGTTTTATCGTTCCTTAATTTTTTTCATTTAAGGTTTCGAAAGGGGGGGGGGGTCCGGACCTCCCGGACCCACCCCTTGGCTACGTGCCTGGTAGCATCAAATAAAAGATGGAACACAATCAAGCTAAGAAGAGATGAAAACATGAAAAGGGAATTTGCAAATGCAACAGACAAAGAGACGTCTAAGGTAGGTTTAGCAGGTGATGACAACTCGAAATGGGAAGCCATGAAAGCAGGGATTACAAACGCTGCCGAAGAGCACATAGTAAGAGAAACGAGAACCCATTATAAACCCTGGATAACAGCAGAAATATTGGAAATGATGGAGAAAAGAAGACAGTTTAAGATAAACAAAGAAGACGAACACAGAAGGTGCAGAAATCACATCAACAGAGAAGTAAAGAAGGCCAGAGAAAACTAGATAAACAACTTGTGCAAGGAAATTGAGGAATATACAGTCAAAGGCAATACAGAAACGGCGTATAGAAAGGTTAGAAATCAGTTCGGTGAGAAAAAGAAACGCACGAACATTATCATAGACAAGGACGGGACAACGTTAATAGAAGAGGAGCAGATAAGAAGATGGAAGGAATACACTGAAGAACTCTACAAAGGAAAAAAATGAAATTTTTCAGTTTACGTCCCATTATTATGCCGGCTAAGCTAAAGGACACGATGATGATGAGAGATGAATGAAATGGTGGAATGAAGTGGGAGGAAACGGGAAAACCCTGAGAAAACCCACGCACACGGTGTTTGTCCACCACAAAGTTCACTTGGCTTCAGCGGGAATCGAACCAGGAACCCCACGCACCAGAGGTGAACGAACTCTACAAAGGAGACAGAGTGATGGAAGAAGAGATGGAGAAGGAAGAAGACGTCAATGAAAATAAATTAGGACCATCAATTTTACAGTTCGAATTTGACAATGCTTTGGAGAAATACAATATGGTAAAGCCCCAGGAATACATCAAATACCAACGGAAATGATTAAGAATCTCGGAATAGCAACAAACAAGAAACTATTTAACCTTATTAATGAAATGTACATCTCGGGAAAAGCACCAAGAGACTTCGAGAAAAGCATATTGATACCTATCCCAAAAAGAAAAGGGACATGGAAATGCGAAGAGTACAAACATTAAGTTTGCAATCCCATGCATCAAAAATACTGTGCATAATTATCGCACAACGAATAGAAGGGAAAATAGAAGAACAACTATCGGAGGACCAGTTTGGATTCAGGAGAAAAGGGGGAACAAGGGAAGCAATGGAACATGAAACGGTTGATCATGGAACAGCACATCAGAATAAACAAACCAATTGTGATAGCATTTATAGATATAGAGAATGCTTTTGACAACGTAGATTGGAATATCATATTCAGAACGTTGAAGAATCTGAAAGTGGATTACAGAGACAAAAGAATAATATACCAACTTTATAGGAACCAGACAGCTGTTATAGGAAGAGATCAAAAGGAAGCAAGAATAGGTAAAGGAGTAAGGCAAGGATGTGGACTTTCAACTCTCTTGTTCACTTTGAAACTTGAACGACTAACTGGAAAAAACATGCAAAATGAAGATAGATAAGAAGAAAATCAAAATGATAAAGTGCAGGAAGGACAGGAAGAGGCAAACGTATGGCTAGATGGAGAGAAAATCGAAGACGTTAAGACGTTCACCTATTTAGGAAGTCCAATATCCTCGGATGGAAGAAGTGAAAAAGACGTAAGTTCCAGAATAGCGCAGGCTAAAGAAGCATTCAATAGAAAAAGAGGACTGATAACATCAAGAAATGTGTCGTTGGACGTTCGTAAACGATTTATTAAGACCCTGATATGGAGCGTGGCGCTTTACAGATCAGAGACGTGGACATAGAGAAAAGCTGAAATATCCAAGCTGGAAGCATTGAAATGTGGTGTTAGCAAAGAATGTTGCGCATATCATGGACCGAAAGGAAAAGGAATGAAGACGTACCAAAGGAAGCTAATGAAGGACGACAGATCATGGAGATAATAGGAAAAAGAAGAAACAGCATGCTTGGCCATCTTATTCAGCACTCCTATTGGATCACCGTGCTCATAGAGGGAAAGGCAGAAGGAAAACCAGGAAGACGACGACCAAGGATAGAATATTTAGATGCAGTACGAAGAAGAGGTCTTATCAAAGTATGAAACAGTTCTCCAAGGGAGAGAAAGTTTTAAAATTTCCATGTTGCCCTCCAACCTATGGCTGAGGTGAACAAGAAGAAGATATATTCTTAAATATTAAGAGTACCCGTAAAGGAAAACGAATGTCTAGATTGGAGAAGACACACTTTTGAACTAAACGGCGTAGAAGGTTGGTCAACATTATTTTTGAAAAGCAGTTTTGTATTAACGTAAGTTTATGCTTATGAACTTCATATGTGATAGTAACACCTAATAAAGAGAAACCTCTAAAGCATAAAGCAGAAAGTCGATGCTTATCATTTTAGCCTTTCAACACTTATTAACAGCAAATTTTCAATTTAACGTAATTTTGTTCTTAAGAGTTAACCAACCTCGATTGGAGTTACTCCTCTGTGCCACAAAAGTTGATTCCACTTTTAATCGTAAATGTGTTTACATGCGGTGATTCAGAAGTAAAATAGAACATTTTCTACTACGAAAGAGCCTCGGAAGGCCAACTTTGTAAGTCATTTGCGTTCTAATGCCTTCTTGTGTAGCAATTATCTTATCAGGTGTAATTGGGGGAGGAGAGAAAGAAAGCAAAAAAGCTTAAGTGCAGAACATCATGTACTTTCCACTAGATAAAATTTTACTTCACGAACTCTCTCTCCCTTACTATAAATATGAGGTGTGTTAAAAAAGTAATGAGACTGGCAACACTATGCACGAACCAAGAACATCGACTCCTGCACCTTCAGATGGAGATTAGACTAACCCTTGTCGCTGATGTAATACAAGTTTGAACTTACTCCAATTGCTACACGATTGTTGAAAGCGCCTAAAGTGATGTTTCTGAAATGCGTTACGAAAACGGATCGGCAAAACTTTGAGCAACGTCATGCTACAAACTTTGTGTAAATCCAGTGCAATCCATTGCAGTAAATGTGATATGTGCTATATTAGGGAAAAAGGATAAATATTAAGAGAGCGAATAAAACAACATAAGAACAAAATTAGATTGAAGAAAGGCAGAAATGTAGTCTACAAGCACATAAGAGACGCGGGACATTTAATTAATTGGAATAAAGTGAAAGTGTTGGACCAAGAAGAGAGAAGGTTGGTCAGGAAATGGAAGGAAGCAAGAGTTATTGAAATAGAAGGCGATAGAATCATGAACTGAAATTCAGGACTTAAAATTGATTAGCAGTGGGGTAAATTATTAAGAAACCTTAAAGATTAAATAAGTTAATTGTACAGATTTACTTTTGTAAATTTAGTATTTATTTATTTAGTATTATTTATTTATTTATTTATTTATTTAAATTATTTATTTAGTATTCATATTTAAGAGTTATTTTGTAAATTAGATTAGGGCTAGTTATAACATATCAATGTATATAGTATAAACAGGGCTGAAACGGTATTAACGATTCTATTTTATATTTTTGTTTCTGATGAAAGGGGATTGGCTGTACAGCCTATGGTAGCCAATCAGGAGTCAGAGAAATTTTTCGCTGTCTCTTACATTAAATTTGCATGATGAAGCCAAAGTGGATAGTTGGCGACACTGTTTCACGTTAATATGTTTTACAATAAATGTATTGTTTTGCTCAGCCAGTAATTTAAATTAGATTAAATATTATGAATCTTCCTTAGCAATAACGGAATTCTGTTGATATTTTCGAATGGACATATTTTCAAGTACGGCTTTGGTGGAATTTTTAGTGATCTCGTTGGCAACACTGAGGTTAAATGAGAAGATAAAAATATATTTTATGGATTTGAATAATGTTATTAAGAAGTCTTATACTCTGGCCAGAGTACGGCACTCACGAAATACATAATACACCAAAATTTGACTCCATAACAACTTTTCTGAAATAAGCGTATTAAGATTTTGTTCCATAATTGTCACACGTTTCTGCTTAATCTAAGAAGTTCATTGCACAAATTAAACCAAAAACTTAAACCCCACTACCAAGGGCGCCCAGCAGGGGGGCAAGGTAGGGCGACCCCCCCCCTTTTTAGAGGAAATTGTGCTTCGGAAGATCGAAAACCCAATAGATATTTTAGAATAGTTACCGCAAAATTTGAGATTACATTTGAAATGTCGCTTATACTCCCCCCCCCATGGAAACCACAACATGGGCGCCCTTGCCCACTACATCACATACAACACAAACTATAATGCTAATTCAGTACAAAATATGCCAAAATCTGGGATAAGCATTTGTGCGTAATTCGAAAATGCATGATGTTTCTGAACGATATTGTCAACAATTTAAGACACATACAGAACGGACAAAATTTTTACTATATTACCTTTTGTAAATTTATTGCAAAGGTCATAAGAATTACTGAGTCATATTTTCCAACTATATATTGCTTACCTTATAAACACCTTGTTTCTAAAGTCAAATTACTTTGTCACGCATAATTTTTACCTCTATGCATCAAGTTTCCCAATGATATTGATATATGGCATCGATTCATGATAATCTGCAAGTCATTTTTAATCATTACTTTCTGAAATTAAAGTACAATCCGAACACTTACAGGAAAATAATTCACTTTGTAATAATATTTGTAATTATCAAAGAATTTATATTTTTTAAGTACAGGCAAAGGAAAGCAAGAAAAAATAGTGACTGTATACTTTACCTTTCTACTAATGGATAGTGATTTTCAAAAAACCTAACATAAGCCTTTCATAAATGTTAAAAATGAAGCTATTTTGCGGGACTCGAAATCCATTCTGCACGCAGAGCTCCTAGGAGAGCCTTATAATACGCCAATTAAATGAGAAAAATTTTCACTAATTTCCTCATTAGCATTTCCAAGATAAGGTACTATTCATTCCACCTAACATGATTCAAAAAAAAAAAAAAAACTTTCTCCTCTTTATCACTGCAAAAGAGGAAAACAAGTCGCTGACCTCGTCATAGAGGAAATCTTTTTCCAGATAGTGTCGAATCGAAATATCCAGTCTGTCATTGCTCCTCCTTTTAGCCACTATCAACAATTGCCTCATCTACATATATCATATTTAGTCCTTAACGAAATCATACCACTGTTCAACAATGAAAATGTAAATTGAAGAAAATTACCTATTTCATATTGATGTGGTGCTGAAAACGAATTTGAAAAGAAAAATCGAAAATTAGCTGTCACTTTCGTTTTACAACCGTGACTAATAACAATGTTATAATAGTGAAAATATTCGCCACGTTTAGAGTAAAATTTCACACTGACGTGGCAATACTGGAAGAGCAATATCAACGCTTAGTTTCTTTCCGTTCTTTATCTCAGTTGTGTTCTGCTAGAGTGACCACAACGACTCGTGAAGTTTGAACTTTACATCAAGCATAGAATATTTTCGCATCACATGTATTAGATCGTAAGATTTCGGTAAGCTTCGTAGATCTGCCTTTCGAATACACACTGGAGAAAATGTCAAACAGCTGAAGTACACTAACAATGTTGCAAACTTTTGAATACATAGTGAATAGGCAACAAAACACAGCAGTTTTTACAAAAGAATACAAACCGGTAACAATTATTCGAATTAAACGGTAACAATAACAAAAATGAAAATATAAAACAAGAACAAAACTTAACAAAACGAAACTAAGAGGCAATCCAGCAATAGTAAATGAAATGAAATGAAATCTCTAAGTTTTACGTCCCATGATTATGCCGGTTAGGCTAAAGGGGACAGTGGTGATGAGTAATGGATGAAATGGTGGAATGAAGAAAGTGGGCGGAAACGGAAGAACCCCGAGAAAACCCACGAGGACATTCCAGTAATAGTGTATCCTGAGATGTCCTAAGTATAGCACAAGAGAGTACACTGGCAAAATTTCAGGGATGGAGGTTGAAGACTGGAACACACCCTCGGTGGTTCTTTTTGTGAAATCGGTAGATCTAGGTCAAGCTTTACGACTCTGTGATCACTATAATGTGCGAAAAAAAAAATTAAAAACATTTATAAAAGTTCTCGATATGTTTTTTGTGAAATGGTGCACATGAAAACATACGTGTTTGTATGTATATGTGTAAGCAGTTCTTCAAAATTTCACAAAAAGTATTTAAATAGATAAAAATGCCGCGACTTGTGTAAACAGTGCGGACAATTTCTGCTATGGAAGTGCGAAAGTAGCATTTTCTTCACAAAAACATTTAACATCATTATTTAGAAAAGCCTTTCATTGTTATTTTGGGTGTAAAATTGGAGATCACGATAAAGCTTGGGCACTCCTCATCGTTTACAACACCCGTGCCAGCAATCTAAGAAACTGGATAAATGAGAAGATTTAATGTTTTTTGCATTGTCCATGATTTGGAGAGACCCAAGTGAACACATCAGTGATTGCTACTTTTATATGGCTATTTCCATCCAGAAGAGGGTTTCTAGGGAGAAGTGGACATTGGTCTATCCTATCATTACATTCGCAATGCGTCCAGTTCCACACCGAGAAAGACAATCTGTCCCTCACCCTCCCAAAGAATACGATCTTTCGTCTGATGATGATAAACAGTTAAATCTCCTGAAGGAAATACTTGAAAGGATCCTGAATTCGTTGTAAATGGTTCGTTTGAAGGTACGTTTAACTCAAAACGAGCTAAGTGATTTCATTAGCGATTCGGATCCCTCAAAAAGCAAAGCCGAAATTTAGCGTCACTGTTACAACAATGAAATTTACTGCAAGAAGTAAATATTTCAGTGTACCGGAGTAAGAAGAAAAATTTCACTTCGTTTGCTACTATGCAAGACACATTTGTGGCATGTGTAGATATAAATAGATACATGAAGTTTTTCAAACTAAATTACGATCCTACAGATGAAGGTTCTTCACAGATTCTCCAAAGGCGAGTTTAAAAACCGTGGTTTTCCATATTGGAAACGGGCTTCTTTCCATTTTGACTGGTCATGCAGGTCAGATGAAAGAACCTTACGAAAACTTGAAACGTTTACTGTGAGTCACTAAATATTATGACTTTCAGTGGTCATTTGTGCGCTGATGCTAGGTATGTAGTTAGGTTATACAGAATAGTGTTGCTTTATTTGTGAATAGAACAGAAGAGACCGTGCCTTTCACTACTGCAATATACTGGCATACTAGATAAACTCTATAGCAAAGAATTAAAAACGTGCAACATGAGCCACTTGTAGATCCTATATGAATTTTACTTCCCCTGTTACACACTGAATTAGGTCTTACGAAATATTTTGTTAAGAGTATGGATCACAAGAGGAAGGCCTATAAGTACTTAAGAGAAGAATTCGCTCAATTAAGGAGGGTATCTTCATAGGCCTACACATTCGACAGCTATTCAGGGCAACCAACAATTCGATGAAATTGTAGAAGGTGAAAAGGAAACTGCGTGGGGAAGTTTCAAGACTGTTTATTCGCAGTTCGTGGGAAGACGCCGAGAACAGATAACAAAGAACTTTTAACTAAGTTGTCATACACTACGAAAAACGTTAGCTGGAATATGTCTCCAAAATTCAACTTTCTTCATTCACACCTAGATTTCTTTACTAAGAATTGTGGAGAGTAAGTAATGAATATGGACGTTTACTCAATACTGATCAGTCAACAGTGATCAGTGAGTGGTGAACAAATATGTGCACTACTTTCCTTTGACGAGAAAAGGTCTGCTTTCTACATATTCATGTTTCTTGCCTGCCTTTTAATTTTCTTTTTCGAACTGCTAAGCTGAGGATGGAAATAGTAATTTCCTAAAGTATTTCTTAGATGAACATTTGGTCTGCGGTGAGTACTAAGCTTTTTATTTGTAGTTGTTTCTAAATATAATCACCACTCGCAATATATAGTCATATGTTACAACCTCTTTAGGTACACGTGGTTGCAGGATCAAACCAGGTTGGGAGTACAATACCTTACCTTCGCAGTGATTCGGATTCTACAGTAAATACCGTCACTCAGAACCTCAGTTCTATAAGAAGTTAACGTCCGGTCTAATAGTTTAACCCCACTCGTACAGAATAAATTACGATACTACATGAGCAAGTACAACACGTCAATATTTTCCAGATACGCAAAGAGTGAAAATGGATCAAATGTAAATTAGCCCACGTATTAACTTCCTGAAATCAGTCATCCACTTCTTTGAATAAAAAGAAAGTCACTAATGTACCGGCAAATCATCATTTCTGTGCAGTTATAAGTATTGCTTTATTTGAAACCTTGGAGAAATAATCATGTTTATTATTATTTATTTTAAGGGAAAAAAGCTGCTTAGAGCACTATTTAGTATTAAAATATATTTTTTTCTATAATAAAATGTATGATATGTATGATGAAAGGAAGAGTATGAAGCAGAAGAACGTATTTCAGTCGAGAATTTCAGAAGACGTTTCTTCTTAAAAATGAAGCCGTCATCGAGAGATCGTGAAACTTCAACTGCGATAGGTGACTTCGAATATTAGCAGAATATACAATAGGCCCACCAAATTACTCTTGTTTACAGCAATTCAAATATGCCATTTAACAGACAATATAACAGAGTAGCCGAGATGCCAAATGACATTAGCTTGAGTTTAATTATTATGAAATAAAGATATATCAAACAATGTGTTTCTTACTTCGCGTCAAAAGTTCAGTGTCGCTATAAAACTGTGTTACAATAATTCAATGATGACTAGGTGTAACCCGAGAAGGCACCTATAAAGGCCTACAAAACTGATTTTTTGACTCGAAGACTAAAATTAGTTCAATTGCATGTGTTCCACAGTCTGTACTTTTCTTGTTTCCCCGCTCATGACTTTTCACACTGCACACAATATTCCAGCTCATTTAGCAAAAGTGACAGGTCGGTGTTGGGCAAAGTAATATGTCACAAGATTATATTAACCCTTCCTCAAACGATTTGTCTCCCCCTATAACATTAATACTTTATTGATAAGATACAAAAACCTAATCATATTTTGTAACTTATGGCAGATCTTATAACGGATTAAAAACACAGATGCAGAACTTCTGTAAAACACTGAACTTAGATTGGGAACAAATTAACTGAATCCAACAATTCATGCAACTAATTTTTCACATTCAATAATTCATACAGATTAATAAGTTAACGGTCAAAGCACTACAATCTACGAGAAGCCACTATTATTATGAACGATGCTTAGTAAAAATAGAGGAAATTTAAAAAAAAAAAAAAAAAAAAAAAAAGTAGCTCTAGAACATTAAAGTACGAATTTTGTTAATGAGGTTGTTCACTTAACTGCAGAAGTGACCTATTTAACGTATATAATTTAGCTTAGTTCAAAATTCCACTGATTTTGAGCCTTTCTTTGTTTAAACTTAGAAAATGTTTTTGTAACTTATTTTAGGACAAGAAAACAAAGGAATATCAATTTTATTGCCACAGTTATTGTTTGTACTATTTCAATTATAGAATAATTTTCTAAAACAATAATATCTTGCTTTGTTCAACTATAAAGGCCAAGCACTGTGTTAACAGAATCATCACTGTGGTAACAGAATCACAATGTCAATACTTGCGAATCCTAAAACCAGTTCCAATGTAATGGCTCTCGACAAATTTTGGAACAATTCTACTCACACGAAAGTATGACACAAATGTAACTTTTATATAAATATCAGCTACTGAAGATATCATTCTATTTATGCCGTATCTCAAGAAGTATGTGGAGTTTTATCGATCTTATTTTCTGAAAGAGGGTAAGTACTGTATATCTGAGTAAGCAAATGAAATGTAAATAGAAATGCTACCTTACTCATACTAAAAATAGTGCACAAATAGTATTAAAAATTAAGAAACTTGAAAGTTTAGAATAAGGTAAACCTATCAAAATATTTAAATCAAAAAAATTAATTGCAAAATGTGAATTCAATTTTCTCGTTTTTGTATACTAGTGAAATAACTCAATACCGACATTCTACTTAAGTCCCCTTTCCGTACTTTTCTCGAATTTGAAATATCTTTTGTGTACAAATTAATGTAAAAACCTAGGAGGAACACATTTCCGCCAGCTTGAACATTAGTCGCACATGATCCTGTCATCAGTAAAAATGCAACTACAATTATTCTGCAAAATTAAATCGAAGTTTTAAAACCTTTCTTTCAACTCCCCACTCACTGTACGTAAATATTCTACAATTTTATAAACTACAAGGTGTGTCTGAAGTCTTCATCCAACTTCAAAAGATCACAGCTTGAAAACGGCTAATCATATTTGAGTGAAACGCCTACCGTTCGAAAGAAGGAGTGTCCAAGCTATTACACATATCACCCAACTTCAAAGCCTTGTATTGGCTTTAAATAATAAATATTTGTTTTTAAAAAAATGCAAAGTAATTGTAGTTACACTCAGTGGGCGAATTGACAGGAAGATGGCAGGGATTTCATCACTGAGAAAAATTTATCTCCCTCTCGAGAAGCAAATTTTCATCCCTGGTACGGATAACTTCTTCCACTTCAATTACTTCGAATGAATAAAGGTAGAAACGAGGAACACCTTATATTTTGCTAGCTAACTAAAAAAGCGCTTTAATTTCAATTAAAACAGCTATGAAATATTTCGCTTGTGTCCTTATTTTTAGACTTCTGAGTTATCTTTTGGTCTCAACTCCCTAAAATGGTTCCGTATCAGACCAAATCCATGAAAAAATATTAAATGGTACCTCAAGCGATCTCAAGTTTTGAATGCATTCACAGTATACAATATGACGCAAAGGTACTTTACACAATACACAAATAGAGAAAAAGAGGATGACGACAGACTCAAATTCGGGACCTTCGGCGTACCGTGCCGATGCGTCAACTACTACGCTACCTGGTCCGCTCTCACAACCTCCTTTTATTAATATAATGATAATTCAACCGTCAGAGGTGTTCTGTATATGGACACTGAATTGCCTAAACACAATAGGATGTTGTAATACAAGCCATGTAATCTGAGTCAAAGAACACCGTGAGAAGGTGTATGGCTGTTCTGGAAGCAGACTGAGTAGCGTAGTGGTTAACGCATCGGCACGGTATGCCGAAGATTCCAGCTTCGGGTCCCAGTTCAGTCACCCACTTTCTATATCGCTGAATTTGCCTCTACAAAGGATTTGGTGTGTTAAAAATCGGCAGTTTCCTCTTTTCATTAGTATAATGTAAGTTCGAAAAGACAATTGTCAATTAATAAACAGATATTATTAAGGTTATAACCATTAAATGATTGAACGTAAGTTAAAACACTTAGAAATCTGCTTGTGGTGGAAAGCTACCCCGAAACGATGTCATACGGCACCCTTCCTATTAAAAATGTTGAACCTGAATCTAAGTCTGCCATGGCTATCTTGAAATCCACCATGAATTGTTCTGTACAGTAACAGATGCAGTTTTACCCCTATCCAAGATATAATGTCAATACCTCCAGCCGTTCCGAACATACAAGATAGCTTTTCCTCATATTGTATGCTGTAAATACATTAAAGACTCACAGTCGCTTAAGATACCATTTAATATTATTAATTGAGCTAATTTTTCTCATGGGTTATTTTGGTCGGATATGGAATCAATTTACTGTGTGAGACTAAAGAAACTCGAAGAAAAGTCGAAAAATAAGGACCACCCTTATTATATATATAATTGCAGTTTAATTCACATGTGACCTCCTTTGGACACACGTCAAGTCGATAGCCGAATTCTTCTCATATCTTGAATACAGGGCTAGAGTAGTATATACCATATTTGAAAGTACTGTTGTATATTCTGATGAAGCATTTACATTTCAGTCTTTAGTTTCATGATGTAGGAAATTTAAAACTTGAATGGACAGAGACTACGGGAATGAACAAAGGAAATAATGAAAAATATTAAGAGGTAGAACAGAATCATATAGTATTTGTATCAGATGCTTCTTTCTCGCTTTCTGTCGGAAAAATGTTTCAATTAAATGTGCACCCCAGGCTCTAGCCTACATAGGGCTAATCCGAGCCTGCTTAAACACTGGTGAGAGTTGGCGAGTTAACTGATGGTGGAAGATGTCACTAGCGTAAGTCACTGCTGCACACAGATGATATTTTACAATCAAACGAAACTTGGACACCACTCCTTTCGAATTGTAGAGTGCAGACGTTCCATTCAAATACGATTAGCCGTGCTCAATCTATAACAATTTGAAATCGCATGAAGACTTAGGAGACACCCTTACTTCGGTTCTAAAATCATGTTTTAAACAAAAATCACTATAACATAGGAAAAAAATCGGTAAATATTTGCATTGACATTTACCTTACGAACCAAATTATGATGTATAATTTTTGTAGGTAATTCGGAGTCATAAAGAAACTTAGATATAACATGCGAAATAAAGAACAAACAAATAAAACGGAACGAAAATATATTGTTTTAATTAAGTTTATTTATACTTTTTTATTGACATTACTTTTAAAAAAATAATAAACATCATCTGAATAAAAGGAAAACAAATATAATGTTATCAAAAGGAAACATAACTACAAGTAGAAAACAGATCACAGCATCTTCTATAAAGGTTTTATCAAAGATAGGACATAAGACTCCATGCACAAAGAGGCTACTTGAAATGCTGTCAATAGAACAACCACTGAACGCAGTTTCGTATTTCTTTCCCATTTATAGAAGCCCTAGGCATGGTACACGGGCACCTTACATCCCCTTTACCGATAAAAACATAATTTTGAACAAAAGACTGAAATAATAAAGTTTCTAAGTTATTTATACTTTGCATCGTACCGCAAACTGGAGTGTCCTCGGGCAGTTTTTGAGTTCTTTTTCTGGAGTCAAATATTAAATTTCTGAACAAATTATTTCTAAATTAATAATTTAAATATGCCAAAGCCTCACTTTTCTAAATGGCCATATCGTAATATTGCCCAATCTAGACTTAGAGGTAAAACATATTGGAAGTTGGGGCGACTTCAGGCACACGTTTAAATAGTTTAAATGAACGAGTGAGGGGTCTGCGGTGTGGTTCCTGTTGCATCTTTATTATTATTATTTTATTGCTAACTAGCTGAAAGACGCGGTCTTCGCAAGGGAAAATAGCTTATGGAAAAATTTGACTCCCTCCTTTGGATACTTATTTCAATAAAGTGTAATTACAAAAAACAGGGTGGCGCAGGAAAACAGCAAAATTTTAATTGAAGTAAAATGCAATAATTAACACAGGAAATAATACATTTAGTTATTCAGATGCATGTAGATAATATGCCATCAACAATGACATTAGCTAGGGCGCTTAGATGTCACTTTACTCCTTGACAACGACATCGGAATACAAATTATGATAAGTATGTCTTGGAAATTCGCTGTAATGCTCAGTTTATTATTGAGGAACGGCACTGAGTCCTTCTTGAACCCCCAATTTCATTTCAACGATGTTTGCAGGACGTGTACTACACTCTCTTTAATTTCGAGACGTCCTCATAGATTCGCCACAGAGAGAAACTGCACACACTGAGTTCAGAGGAAAAGGCCATAGAATGTCACCGTTCTTATCAAATACTTTCACAGCCAACACACGTTCCGTACAACTTCAATGCTTCATTATTCCTAAATGGCAAAATCTTCTGAATATTGTCTTATCGGTCCCAAACAAATGCAGGCCATAATGAATGTTGGTAATTCTAGATTCAAAATTTTCCAGATTCCCTGCGCCACTCTGTACTAATTTTTAGCGTAAAATTTGTTATTAACCTACTCCCTTCTAGAATATGCTCTTTAATCGATGCGACATGATATGAAGCTGGTACTAATTATGCGCCAAAATTCATTCCAAGCGGATAAATCGTTTCCCCATGATGCAATCACGAACAGCAAAGTCGAGTTCAACGTAGAGATGTTTAAAAAAAAAATGTCCGTTCTCCCTTAAAACAGTAATTTCCAAAAATACTATGGCACGTATTCGCTTATTTTCGAGAAGTTTATATGTCAAGTTTCATTTCCCTAACTTGAGGAATTCACGTGTTACTCTACTCTGGGTAAAACATTCTAATCTCCTTTACCTCCCTTAGTACCAGGTACATGTATTTCACAAAACTGTTTTCTTATTTATTGCTCTTGTAATAAAAGGAGTTTTCTGTTCCAGTCTCACATTTCTAAATATATTAGTACGGCCTGGGCGTCTATGACAGACTCACATTCACTTTTTCATCTGAGTATTTTCCCTTTCAGGAGCGGAATTTCGGAAAACGTTCATACCTCGTACTTTAGTGATTCTCTACATTAAAAATTTTCTGAATAAATATTGCGAAATCTTAATATTATAGAAATACAAAGAAATATATAGAATATCATTTCCTTTCCCCTTCTAAAAGAGAAATTTTCAAAGACGAAATACGCATTTACGAGTTTATTTAAGAGTTGATATACCGTTTTTCAACTTAAGGGAATTCTCACATTCGGTATTTTCTCAACAATGAAAGGGAAATTTGGTTATTATAGAAATGATTCCTTTCTTTCCCTTTAGGAGCAGTGTTTTCGAATATGCTGAATCACGCATTTCATTATTTTAATTTAAGATTTTATATCTCGAATTTCCCATTTTCAAATTACGCGAATGCCCATATTCGGCACTTGGTGGATAAATAAAGGGAAATTTCAGTATTATAAAAATGTCTCCCTTTTTCCTCTTAGGAGCGAAATTATTAGTAACTCTGAAATAAGTCTTTTCTTATTTTAATTGAAAGTTTATACACAGAATTTCAGACACCACATTAAGCAAATTCTCACAGGGAATTTTGGCCATTTTCCCACTGAAACATGTATTTCCTGATTTTTAATGAAGAGTTCATGTATCGAGTGTTCTCTCTCTAATTTCAGGTATTCGTAAGGTACAATATTGTTGGCAAAAAATTCGAAATCTCCTCTCACCCAGTGGGGATCTATATTTTCAAAAATTCTACCTTATCCGTTGTTTCCGTGACAAGAAAGAGCATCTGTCCAAATTTCAAGTTACTATCTATAGTGCTGTAGCCTGGGCAATGATGACTCACACACTTATACTCGTTTATTACAATAATAAAATTATATAAAGATAAGTAAAGATTAATAATTGTTACTTGAAAATAGCATCACTTTCACGAGGACAAGCATTACTGCCTCTTAAATTTTGTCTATAAAGAGAACACGATTCTTTCGCAGGTCCTTGGGAGTATTTAAAGTCTCACAATCTGTGACTGAAGCTCCTTAAATTCACTACCGATTATAAGAAAGATGATGTATTGATCTTTGCATGTGAACTTCTTAAGCATGAAAAGGACTTGAAAGGCAAAATAGCTCAGTGGGCCTCTTAACGTGAAAATGGAATTCTCTAATGCTCTGTGACCTATCATAACGTTCGTACTTGATTTTAACGAATCCATAATCACCTCTGGGTGCTTTACACTTACCACTTTTAATTTTTTTCGCGTCCACTAGGCCGTTTTGAGGCTTGTGAACTTTATCCTTAATAGTTATGCGTGATGCATTATACTTTTCAACGGCCTTTAGGCTACTTGCTTTCCTTTCTAAGACTCTTGAATCGCATACATCATCCTTTCTTCATTATAGTGACAACACATAAATTCGACACTTTAGTATAGTTCCTAGGTATGACTGAAATCATCCCACCTACTCAGTGGGAACCCATTCTTGGGCTTGGTTGTGATATCTAGCAAGCCCGTAGCTAGGAGTGCGTTATGAGGGAGGCACAGTTCAATTTGCTCCCCTGACACACTCAAATCAAACTCAGCAGACGCATGGGACGAAATAGCCGAGAGCGATCAACAGTGTCTGGCTATTTTGGGCCCTAGCACTGGAACAATTTCAAATGCAACATCGGGGTTTGCATATTTGGAAACTAGCGTGTCTGCACGTTCACTCCATACCCACATTGTCCAAGGGGCCCGTCAGTCACCGGAGATACGCGTCCCCCACAAGTAAACAATCCGTGCTTTTGGGCTGGTTCTCGTCACTTCGTGCAAGGATCCTGCTGGATCTCTATGGTTTCATGGGTATTATGCGGCAGAGAATTACGCAGCAGTCAGGAGATGAGGATATACCCAAAAATCTCCAATGGAAGCCACTCCAGTGTGCATGGTGACCCTGGAAGTGGCCACAATACTGTCGGGACTGTCGATTGGTCTTTCGAAATCTGTTCGAACACACCTCACTTTGTCACATCGAGACCAACTTATTCGTGACCTACAGAGCCTACCGGTTCTCTACATGCCCATACCGACCCTGGTTCTCATCGGTCAAGAAAGCACGGAGTCACTGGAGGTCACTGGAGACGCCCTTTTTATTTATTCATTTATTTATTTATTTTTTGTTTTTTTTGCAATAGTTAGCTAGGGCGATTATCTCGGACTAATTCGTTAATGGAGTTAATCCGCTAACGGATTAATGGATAACGGCGATTTTAACGCTGCCTATCTACAGCCCATATTTCATTATTGTAAGCGATTTTTTAAATTCTATTATTTGCAAGAGAAAGCTAAAACGATTATCTCAGCCGAGTTCGTTAATGCAGTCAATCCGTTAATGGATAAAGACGACTTCACTGGTGGCTATCTCTAATCCATATTCCATTATTGTAAGCGATTTTTTTTAAACACATACTTATAGTAATTATCTCGACCGTTTGTGAAGAGTCAATCCGTTAACGGATTAACAGATAACGTCAATTTTAACGGTGGTTATCTCTATCCCATACATACACGTAAGTGAATTTTTGAATTCTGTTTTTTGCAACTGAAAGCTTGAGAGATCATCTTGGTCAAGTTCATTAATGGAGTCAATCGTTTAGTACCCTAACAAGTAACAGCGACTAACGATGTTTATCCATATCCCATAATGGAAATATTTCGCGTGATCCTATCTACGGTCTTTACCAGAGTTTGTTATTACTATTTCTCTTATTACTATTATAGACCGTTGATAATAATAAACACGTAACTTAACTTGTATGACCGGTCGTAAGCCGACGATTACCCGTAGATTTAATCAACCACTTTGTCATTTGTATAAAAAGCTTATCATAGCACATAATTTCTAAAGAGCTCTGACCTTGCAATGAAAATTCTATTAGCTTTTCTAGTCACACAACAACTGTACAGCTATTATTATTTTCAGTTGTCCATCAATACTACTTTGAAAAATGTTTATACATGAAATATGAAGTTCTAATTATTGATACTTCTTGACGTTCCCATAGTTCTTAATTTTGTTTATTATTTTCCAAAGTTCTTTTTCCTGAAAAACGCATCTGTTCTGTTTTCTACTTGTTGGTCTGCCTGAAAATCGGCGAATGGTATAATTGTTTATATTCATTATTCCGTGTGATGTAATGTGAATTTGCAATGCACAAATAAGCCATGATTACAAGATGAAGTAGCAAGTACACGATGACCCCAATAGTGATATAAATATAAATTAATGCATGATGCCAATTCATTACGAAATCTCTTACAATTAAAGAATAATAAAAGTACGTGCTACAGTCAAAAAGAAACCAAACATTTGAGAAAATAACTGTTCCTACAAAAAATGTACGTTCTTACAAAATGCCACTTTCCAAGTAGGTAGCTTGGAAAGCTACAAATTTCTGGCAGTGTTCGTATCACTTATCAAAACAATTCTGTAGACCACTTTTCGGGTACTTCATTTACGGTGTGCGTCGTGCACACATTACATATCCTGCAAGCTGAACCTACAGCTTCTTGAGCAAATTTTTGGGATTGGGAAACAAGCAGTAATCCTAAGTTCGTCTGTGACCGTAAGGCGATTGCAACCCATCAGTCGAAATTTCTGGACAATCGTAGAGGCGCAGATTTGCTCTGACAAAATAGATAAAAAGAGTGCCTTGAAGAGGTTATCAAAAATGCGCCACAAAATTGTTTCGATTAGTGGTGCGGACGTTTGTAGTGGAACGATCGCTCTCCAAGGTACTTACTTTGTACAAGCTTGCAATCTCTTGTAATTACTTCACAAATATTCAGTTTGTTTTGGATTATATCACGTACACATAATGCCAATTCATTACAAAATACTCTACAACTAAAAATAAACATATATAATGCCAATTCATTAAAAATCCTTCGAAATAATGAAAAATTCAGTAAAATAATTTTTATGAACAGGTAACCCATTATGAATATGTTATCTAATAGTAGTCATTTGAGTATTTTTTTGAATAAATTCTAATAATACTGACTAGTGGATTAGGGTATACTTCTCAACTATGTATAGGTACGTTATTAGGCCGCCATTTTGTCTTTAAAACTTTGGTTACTGGCACAGTCTTGTTTATACTGATAAAAATCTATTGATATACTTCATTTTTTCGTTCTAAAACCAGAAAAATAAAACATTTTAACTATACATATATACACAACGAGCATCTAGATCACTATATGTATAGAATCAGAAGCATCAGGAGATTCAAAGAATCCAGACGAAGGGAAGGAGAAATGTTTCAATGTCGTTTGTTGCTGATAAATGCCGACGAATGTTCAACTTCCACTACAGCAATGGAAACACGGAAGCAAAAACTGGAAGCCAAATTTGTACTCCTTCAATATCTGAAAAGGTAAAAAGAAACTTGTTAACAATATAATTATTTTGAATCTTCCCAACATGGAACTTATTCATCTACTTAATCATCATCGTGTTACAAATAATTAAAAATTTAATTATGATACATGTACCTGAAAAAAAATGTATAAAGTACACCACAATATATGATAAAACGCAAAGGACGCGATTCAAATAGCTTAACAGATCTGCAATAAGGAGTGTCTAGCAAGATTATTAGAAAATAAGCAATACAGTATAATGATTACTGCGGATGGCAAAAGAAACCAACATGATAACCAAGCTCCGAAATAGAACTTTGAATCCGTTCAGCACCCGTGCATTGACAGCTTCGCTAATATCGGCTTGGATACATACAAAGCTATCTACACACAAATGCTGTTTCCCCGTTAATTGTGATGGGATTCAAACAAAACGGAGTTTTGTTCCAACCTCACCACAAACAACCGCAATTAACCACTATATTATATAAGCAATTCATTCTATTATAGAAAGTATAGTATAAAGAACCTACTAGGCGGACTACGCACACAAGAGATGATGAAGGAATTAATGAATCCAATGCTTCCTCAATTCAACCTGAGTATATTTGGCAAGTTTTCACAGTTACATATTTACTTTGTTGTAATAGGTATACAAAGGTTAAGAAAAGAATATCATTACCAAACTAAAATTAGATATTATATCACGCAGGTATAATTCTCATGTCGCTATCATCCAGAATAGTCTTTCGCTCTTCTCATTTCTCTCACTAAGCTCCGCCCACGGGTCTAGAACCCAGACGTAAAATAGTCTCAAACCCCTCATAACATACGAATTTTTATTCATTTCATCTGCCTATGTGTTAGCAGAGTCTATGAGAGCACGGTACAAGGTCCTTTCCCACGGGTAAGGATTAAACGTGAACAAAAGGTACATTGTATTATAAAAAGAAAGAAAATGCAGAAATCAAACGAAATGCATTTCTTTCCATTGCACAAAATAAAATGAATATTCTCAAAATTAGTTCATAATAAAGATCACTATAACACCCACATATGGTACACACACAACTTCTTAAATTATTTCGGGAATCCATGACTTTCTTCATGTATTTCGCGACAGAAAGCGAAAGTAGATATTAAATGACATGAATTTATACCAAGCACACATTTCTCCTTGTAGTGGAAAGTTCTGAGCCTTAAAATAGTTTACTCAAGCTGTAACTCTATTATTCTCATATTATATAACAGCTTAAACATTACTTGGAAAGGGGAGAAGGTGAGAAAGAAATGAAGCTTATCATCTTTGCTCACGTAATTTGCGCAACTTTTAAATCCATTTTGGTCACTGAGAAATCGGGGTCATAAAATTTGATTTTTTATTCTAAAAGATATTTATCTGAGTTTTGTTTTAGTATATGATAATTAAGAATAAATGTTTTGTTCCTATTTTATTGTAAATGTGTAATATAGGAACTATCTTGAATTATCATTAATAAAATTTACGACAATCGTAATGAATTCACAGTACGTATATATACACATTCCCTATTAGTATTACTAATCTTTAAATAATGAGAACATTGTATGGTGATTAACACAGTTGGTTGATGTAATAACAACTGCACAACACTATTAAAACAACAAAACTAACGTTAGTAGACCCGCAAATTTGTCATGAAATTAGGGTATACACAAAATTTTGATATTACGAACGGCAGTACCCTATTACCGATACCCTAGTAGAGTTACTGGTAAATGAACAATACTGTGCAATGCAAGGATCAGCCTTTACGAAACAATTATCATTTCCATAGAGAGTGGTCGAATTAGAACTAAATTTTAAAAAAAAAGAAAAAAAAAGGTGTGTAACATACACAGAGTAAAAATGAAGTTCTAAATATTCCTTGAAAAATTAGGATGCAAAATACGCGGTAGCTCAAATTACATGAGTAAATGCGTTATGTTTAATTTTCAGTGAATATGTAAACATATGAATTAGTACCATCGTATTTCAATCTCAATATTTTAATGATGCATATATGTTTTGAGTTTCAAGAAAAGTGGAAAGCTCGTGAATTGTTCTTTACCACTGCGAGGTCGCTTTATGCAACCAAATTCAACCTAAAAATAATTATATAAAAAACCCGAATGGCGTACACCTTTATTTGTTTTAAATAATATTTGTAAAGACCGAATATTTCTACATGAAACTTTCAATAATTTCATCGCAAGACATACTTGGATTTCCTGTATCTGTATTATATATACACAGTACACTCCCGAATATCCGAAGTCATCGAAACCACGAATCGTCGTCGAATAATACGGACGTGAAATGCATTTTGAGGTCTTTTTATAAGTAGATCTTTCTAAACAGGTAAGTGAATTTAAAACACCTTTATTACAAATACATCGAGTGTTAAGTTTATAGGAAAATGATTTTAAAGAAAGAAAGAAAAAAAAAACAGTTCTAAAGAAAAACAGTTTACAGTGAAATTGTTCATGAACAACACTTAACTTTACAAACGCTAAATTTAAATTTAATTACAGGTATTACAGGTGCAAAAGGAGGGGATTCTCTGATCGCACGAAAGGACTCAAGGATGGGCGAAAGAGTCTGAGCGAAAACGGAAAGATCCAATGCTACACGAACATGCATGTTCGTTTCCTGCTGCCGGGCGGTCGACAGACGACTCAAGGAACGTTGAGAAGACATTTTTGTCTTCCATGAAGTGGAACTAAATCTAGCTTTTTGGCGAATACAGTTTCGTATTAAAGCATAACATTAATTCTGTATGCTTATATCCAGTTATGGCAGTATGAAATTCAATGAATAAAATTCAGAAAGTTATATATTACTTTAAATTCTTAAAAAACAAGGTTTGACAATTATCATGTTCAAGCTAAAAATAAATATTTATAACCGCTTCGAATAACCCGGAGGCTCGGGGTTATCCAATACGTCTATGTGTATGTACGAGGCGAATTCGGAAAGTAACCACTATTGTAACATGATGCTAGTGCTAGTGGGCGGAGCGCCACTATTGTTACACCATACAACCTGTGATTCAATACTCTTCCAGTTATGCTAGTGAGAGCATCATACTCCCGCATATATGCTGGTTATAACGTCACAAAATGTATGATACCATAGAAAATCCCGCCAAATACGAAGTAAGCGAAGTGAATTTCAGGGATCCCCTCAGTTTCCTGTCGATGATTCCCGAAACAACTAAATTTTAACGAAGTGGCAAAAGTTACGATTTTTCGTAAATTCCAAACGGCATCGTTACAACTGATCAGCCATGTGTGCATCACTGTATTTATGGAACAAAGGAGGCTGCTGCTATAAAAATATGGATTCCTCACTTCCAAGAAGGTGCGCACGGCACGGTCCACAGGTAAAATTTTGGCAATAGTATTTTGAAATCTTAGGGATTCTGAAGGTAGGTACTGGAAATTTCTAGAAAGAGAAGTAACTAAATACTACTTCACACTATTTGCTCCGGAAAGCCAAACGTACGAAGTTATCCACAAAGAAAGATCACACGAAAACGCGAGGCTACATAGGCCGCTGAGCCATTATTAAGAGAAACTGTTACACTCGCCACACAGTACTGACTTGGCTCCGAGTAATTTTCATATTTTGAGCTCTGAACAAACATTTCTGTGGACAAAAGTCCAACAAGGATGACAGGATGATTCAGGCAGTTGTCCAATTGTTCAGAAACCAGCCAACAGAATTACACGTTACTGACAGAATACAGAAACATGTAGTCAGATGACAGCAAAGTATTGCTGCAGAGGAGAATTACGTCGAAAATACTACACGTAATTTCAGTTTCACTCTCATAGTTTCCTAGTAACTAGAAGCTTCTCGTATACACTTTATATGGGTTTTATTACAATAGAAGGAAAAAATAAATGAATATTTTTTCAAAAAAAATTATAATAGTTTGTTTTAATTTTACGGTAAATTTTAAGGAATTTTAGTGTTATAGATTACGCAGCCAAACACAAAAAATATAAGTTCTGTTCGCCGAACCCCAAGAAATGGATTCGATGTTATTATGTTACAAGAATCCAAATTCCAAAACCCAAGACCATTGGCCGTGTCAATTACTTTTTATGCGCGAAAAACTTGAGCGATTTTGGATTGGAAGGGCACACGTTTTTCGCCCATAAAACAAAATTTATAAGGTCAATCGTCCTGGAGTTTCGAAATTTGGATTCTATGTAACAAATTCCAACCAAAATTGCTCAAGTTTTTCGCCCATAGAAAGGAACTGACACAGTCAATCGTTCCGGGATTTTGAAATTTGGATTCTGCGTAATAAAATACATTAAATACATACATACCCTCGGTTCCAGTGCACAGAACTTACGTATATGTGGGAGGAAGGGGGAAGCTGTGTTATTTTTCTGTAATTACTAAGGAATCAACTACTAGATTATCATTTTGGTTAATTTCATGAAATTGAGAGTGGAATTTACGATTCTGCACATCTCTGTTCAGGTCAACAGACGTGTTCAACCAGGACACTTACGTTGGAATCACTACAGACATGAAAACAAAAACTAGAGTGAAAACATTGAAAAGCAGCCTCAACTGAGTAAACATGCAAAAACGTTGCAATTCCTTACCTGTCAATACTAGCTAAACCCTTCCTGAAAACGGTGAACGCCTCTGGTCAGTCTTCGTTTCCATTGGAACGTCTTGAGAGGCTACAGGTAGTGGAAGCATTTGAGATGGATACCTCGACCTTGGAAATAAATCCGACACGTATGCACTCTAAATAGACATGGAACAAAAACAAGGAAAAATTAATAAAGTATTAAGAATATGTTCAAAACAACATAACAAATCTAACATTAACTCCTTTACTTCAAAGTAAACATTCTATTTCATTGTATTTTATGAAAATGTTAGCGAAGGATACTTAAAATTTTATACTAAATTGTTTGTCTACTCGCCAATGTATGCTAAAGGATAAGATAATAAACGGGAGCCGAAATGATCTTATCTTTTTTTTTTTTTTTGTTGTTGTTGTTGTTGTTGTTGTTTTTTTTAAATCCTTATACTCCGGAATGCCCAACCCCAGTAATTGATTACATTCCTCTCTAAATACTCTTAACATCCCTCCCTCCCTCGCCCCTAACAATGCTTACTTTTAAATCTAGTCAATGATCTGACTTAAAAATCCCTCCCTCCTTCCCCCTAAAAATAAATACCCCGATTTTAAACATAGTGAATCTTCTGACTTAAAAAAGCTTCCCCCACAAGTACTGTAATGATTAATATGAATATTTCTTGTGTATGTTATTCCTTCCTTTATACAAATTTTTAATTAATTTAAATATTAGTTTAATTTTACACGACTAGCCAAATTTAAATGACGTACTCTGTCGTTATGATCCTCCCCAATTGAGGATTTATTTCGAAGTACATATATGCAGAAAATAAATTTTAAGATATATTTCACTGAAAACGAATAACAAGTTTACAAAGAAAAAGAGAAGAGAGCAAATTGGAATATAAGAGGTTATGGACAAAACGTATGAAAAGGGTGCGGAATTTCGGTAGCCAGATCACCATTAGCAATCAATACTGCTGTTTGGCGATAGCAATTTCGCCTATATTTTCCTTTCCAAATTTCGAATGGCGAAAAAGCTCTCTGATCTGAATACTGGATTCCAGTGGCGGGGCTTGATGAAAATTAGTTGATCAAATTTGCACATCAAAATTGTAGAATTGCATCCTCCCTGACGTTTCTTTGATTCAAGGTTGTTTTCCAAAATGAACTATCTGAGCTGAATACTCATTCTTTGGTAGGAAAGGTCTTCGGTTGCTATTGTTTTCTTTTCTTCTGAAGGATTCCTCTTCAGACAAGGAGAAAACTTTTCTCGTAACTCATCTTCCGGCGCAAATCAGCTAACTTTTGAACGATTGTCGGCTACTTGTAGAAATTCTGCGTTCATACACCAAACGAAGTTGTAAGAGAAATTTAATTTATCAAAGTTGTAAATGGAAATGCAAGTTCTCTATCCATGGACATTCATTCGTGTAAGTTTAAATAAGTTGGGCCCGTCCTTCGTGGTGTCTCTTTGGTCCAAACTTGTTTCTCGAAAGAAGCCATTTAAATAAATTGAGAAGACATTCTATTTTAAGCAAAGAAGATCGTCTTGGAGAATATGTTGTTTTACTGCCTTCAGAAGGAGTACAGACAACAACTGTTGGCGAACAAGGACATCTTAGTCTTACGTAAAGCTGAAACCAAACAACTACAATCCGATCGGTTATCACCACTCTGTTTGCAGTAAAGTTCTTCGCAGTTAACATGTAAAGTCGATCTCTCAGTGATTTTTATAATTATCTCCCTTCTCCCAAGAATATGTCTCACTTTATGAACATCAGTAAAAATAAAGCTGTCGAAAAAAACTACTTTCAAGGAAATGCATTGCGGATTCTTTTTCCTGCACTTTGTTATTCTAAATTAAACATTCCAAACCATTTTGAAGAAATCTCATATAGCTCTCTACTTCAGGAATATTAATAGTTCATCTTAATCTGGGATGATAAAAATATCTTAAATTTCCAATAATGCTTGTAGAATAAATACATTTTTTCCCATAACACAACAAAAATTAACAACAATTACTCAAATCTCCCTAGTAACACGAATAAAACCTTAGTAATTTAATGTGAAACTTATTTAAAGCAAACAATATTTAACACATGACTGGTTGTTTTTTATAAGTTTAATGCATTTCTTTATGTGAAAACATGAATGTATAGTAAATTTACAACAAACTATGGTATTTACTTCCTGTCACCTACATTGGACCTCACCTGGTTCTTCGGAAGGTAGGTCAGTATAATTTATGTTTGGATTAATATTTATAACCATTACAAAATAATCTGAAGACGAACTACTATATTTACAAGTGTTATCAACTAAATCACTAAACATTAAATGGTTAAAATCATAGGAAACAATATATAAAAATAAATAAATAAATAACAAAATAGAAGAGTAGATTAGATAGATAATCCTTATAGATAGATAAGTAGATAAGAATTTTAATAACAATAGAATGTATTATTTAAGTATTTTATATCGTACTTCATATTATTATAGTTGCTGGATTAGGGATAGAAATATTATGTAGTATAGTTCAAGATAAGTGCAAATAAAGTTAAGCTGAATAGCACTTCGCACGGAAATTTGTTAATTTTTGATAGTTTATTGTTGTTTGTTTTGTTCTTGTGCTGTGGTTCCTTTGTTCTTTCCTTTTTCCTCTTCACTTTTTTTTTTCTCAAACATAGATATCCAACAAAGACAAGAAAATAAATAAATGGTTATGATGATAATACGTTCCAGTCAAAAGTTTCAGATGCCGGATCTGAAAGACGGGCCTGAGCAAAAAAAAAAAAAAAAAATGAAAAACGGGATGGTGCAAAAGTTAAACGAAAAAAAAAATAATGTACAAAATATAGTGTCCCACAAACGAATTTACACTGTCGGAATGTTAACAAAGAGAAGTTATTAAAGATAACCTGATCAAATTATTATTATTTGGTGCTCTGATGACTAGTGTGTGTATCCTCAATTGTTTTTGTTTGCTTTCCAAATATTTTTTTTCTTTCTTTTCAGTTCAGTTGTTAGTACCAAGTAATTGACAAAATGGCTGGGAACCTTTCCTTTGAGCTGTGAAACTGGATTTTAAAGTGTTTCTGGAAATGTGAGACGATGAAAGAAGCACAGAGACAATGGCAGGCAGAATTTGATACTGTGCCAGTGTCACGTGAAACAATCATAAAATTACGTGACAAGTTTGAACGGGAAGAAATTGTGTGTGATCTGAAGAAGGTACGGTGTAGCAGGAAGAAATCAGTAGCGGACGAAAGAGGGGTAGAGGCAGTGTTACAAACTTTCACAAGATCCCCTCAGAATTTCATACGGCACATTTCGCGTGAATCATGTGTAAGTAAATTAAGTGTTCACCGCATTTTAAAGCAAGCAACATGGAAACTCGACATTCCGAGGTTGCTTCACAAAATCAACGAGGTCGATCCGAATAGGCACCTCCAATTATGTTAGTGGATTTCTATAATGAACAGTTGACTGATTTCGTTGTTTGCTCTGATGAGGCGACTTTAAAACTGAATGGAACTGTCAGTTCCTACAACTGTGTGTACTGGGCAAGAGATAATCCCCATGTTATGGAAGAATGAATTCTTAATCTTCCTAGGTTATCAATGTATACAGTATGTCTATTAGAGGACTTGTAGGACCATGCTTTTTTAAAAGAACAGTGACAAGTGTAGACTACTTTGTTACAGGAAAAAAATTGTGACAGCTGTTCATCAACTGTACTCAGATGAATATTCTTATTTTCTCAACAAGATGGCACACTGCTATATTACCACCGAGACGTGCGGCAATTCCTAAATGGAACATTTGTTGAGAGGCGGATATGCCAGAAAGAAAGTGTTGAGTTCCCACCTAAATCTCATGATCTAATGCCGTTAGACTTCTTTCTGTTGTGAAGAACGGGAACTCTAAAAAATACTGTCTACACCACAAACGACGTTCGTTAGATGCCATGAAAGGTGCGACTGAAACTACCTGTGAATCCATTCCAACGGAAACCACATTATATGTTGTTGGTTTGTTCCACAGTGTTGCCGACAATGCCAATGAAGGGCATTTTCAACATATTCCACATTAAAACAACATCAGTAATGTTTTGAACATCTTTGTGAGTTAAAAAGAAATCATATTTTGTTTATTTTAGTTCGAGTTATTCAAAAATGAAATCTTTGAGTTTTACGTCCCACGATTATGCCGATTAGGCTAAAGGAGACGGTGATGATGAGTAATGAATGAAATGGTGGAATGAAGAAAGTGGGAGGAAACGGGAGAACCCCGAGAAAACCCACGCACACGGTGTTTGTCCACTCGAGTTATTCAAGTTCAAACAGTGTAAACCCCTTTGTGAGACACCCTGTAGGTACGAAAATATACTTGTGTATTTTCTTTATTAATACAAGCATACAAACAACAGAGCCAAATCACAAATTTGCAAAGTTTATTAATTAATCTCACACAATGCCATACACTTGTCCATATGATACTTGAGCTCTTGCACGACATTATCTAACAATGTCTCGTCATAGATTGCACACCACTGCTCAACAGCTGAAACACTTCACTGTCTATTCAAATGTCCTAATTGATAAATATCTCGTGTTACTTTCAGTTTTAGCAACAAATAGTTCAAAAGGCAAGGTTCGACAAGTGAGAAAATGGGAAAACAGTTTGAAATAAGTTTGCCCGCCAACAAAACACCTTCCATCAATTTTCTTTGGTATTTCTTTCCAGTCTGTCATGCAATTTTCCAGCAGTTCTCTGCAGCAATTTGAAATGATACTGTGGCTAAAGGTTAGATAAACTACGAGATTCACACCTTTACAATCCGAGAACACTGACATTACCTTACTCGTATAGAGTAAACCATATCCTTTTTCATGCAGTGGGGAGTCAGTGTGTTTCAACTCAATATTCTTCAAGTCAGTGATAAACCCAGGTCTCATCCACAGAAACCAAACGCGCGAAATATCGCATCTTCATTAAAGCAACATTGGATTTAACAGATACGAAGCATATTCTGCCGTTGTTGTCTCTGAACAGGTGACAGCAGGCAAAATAACCACTGCGTTCATACTTCAGACTAAAAAATGAAATGAAATCTAAGTTTTACGTCCCACGGTTATGCCGGTTAGGCTAAAGGGGACGGTGATGATGAGAGATGAGTGAAATGGTGGAATGAAGAAAATGGGAGGAAACGGGAGAACCCCGAGAAAACCTACGAGCACGGTGTTTGTCCACCACAAAGTCCACACGGCGCGAGCTGGGATCGAACGAGGGACCCCAAGCACCGGAGGTGAACGCTCTACCACTGAGCCACCGCGCCCCCTACTTCAGGCTAATGTAGATGGTTGTGCAGTAAAAATGAAACCAAATCATAATTAATGTCTACTTAAAAAAACACCAGTCATTAAAAACTAGAGTATTCCTTCTTCAGATTTGTCTCTACACTTGAAATCTTACAAGTTTCCACAATGCTGAAGGACAGGCAGTCTTTACTACAACACTTTCACTTTATCTTTGATCTCTCTGTTCTTTTAGAAGGATTTTATTAAATGTTTTTGATAAAATCTCACAATAAAAAATCCAATGGCGTGAGGTCAAGACTTTATAAGGGTCAAGTAATGGGTTCTTGATGTCCAACCCATTGACTTCCAAAACGAATATCCAGAGCAGAGCACGTAAAACAATAGAACAAAGTAGGGGAGTGCCCTATCACGCTGGAAGCTAATTTTAAACGGTAGGTATTTCCACGTTGTGGGAAAAACAAACAGTTCCAACATATCCTGCTCATACTGACATGCAAACGGACTGTTTTTTTTTTTTTTTTTCCCCACAGTATAGTGGGTTTTCGTAGCACTGCATTTGTTTTTGTGCTGAATAAACTATCTGAATTGCAAAGCAAAATGAAGCTGTTAAATTACCTGTAATATTTCTAGCGTTACTTTCTCTTCTATTAGCCTACTGTACAATAATATATATATATATATATATATATATATATATATATGCGTTAAATGTGTTTTGCTATAACATACATTCATGTCATTCTCATAATACACACAGCAGAGTTCCGCAAACTTGACTTCCAATATCTCGACATTCCGATCATCTTTTCAAAAAAATAACTAAATGATGTCTGCTCATCAATCAGAACATTACCTTTGAAATAGTGTGGTGGTCTATTAATAGCTAGGCTGTAATAATTTGTAATGTCTCCAATGTGGTGCAAACAATATTATATACAGAGTGGAAGAGAACAAGATAGAAAAACTTCGGGAGGTGATTCTACACCTAGAAACAAGAGGAAAAGTTCCAATAAACATAGGTGTAACGTGGCGGTGTTTTCAAACAGCAACCGTACAACTTTTCGACAACCGTGCAATATCTGCCGAACAAATAGAGATATTAACGTCGGGTTAAAAGAATGTAAATAAAGTCATACTCTGCCAAAATGATGGCGGAAACAGCAAGGAGCAGAGCAAAATACAGAAGGGGGCTCCCCAAATGGAGAAGGGGATTCACCAAATGAGATGCAGTAGGGAACATGAAAATGAATAATACGTACAAACGTAAAATGACCTGGTTATATTTAGCGTACGTACTAAATAATCGATTCGAACGTGCAAATGGGGACTCTCCACCGCGGCGTCGGGGAAAAATATTCACGTCCCCTACTGCATCTCATTTGGTGAATCCCGTCCCCCTTTGGGGAATCCCTTTGTGCAGTTTGCTCTGCTCCTTTCTGTGTGCGCCATCAATTTAGTGAAGTATGACTTTCTTTACATTTTTTGTTCGCTAGATACCACACTTAGAAAAAGGAGGCCGGCGAAACATCACAGAGCTGCTGCTTGGAAACGCCACGCGTTGGACCTATGTTTATTGGAACTTGGAACTTTTTTCCTTGTTTTTTGCTCTAGAATCACGTCCCGAAGTTTTTCGATCTTGTTCCCTTCCACCCTGTATTATTTATATATATATATATATATATATATATTAATTAGTGAATTATTGTAACAATGGTACATAAAATTTATTACTGATTTTTTTTTTTTTTTTTTTTTTTAAATTTTCGTTCTTTCTCTTTGTGTCTGGATCTGTCTGAATTTGGCGACAGGACTTGCTCTACGAAGTGACTGAAGAAAGTCAGGTCAATCACCACTCATATTCCTTTCTATTGTTGCTAGACGTTAGCGGGCTTACCTAAAGATTTATGGCTGTACTCTATTGTAATATTAACTTTCACATTCAAATAATAAGCAATAAAATATTATAAGCTGGGAGTACCCAACCCCTCTTAGTTCACATTATATCGAGTTTGCGGGCGGGAGTATATATATTATGAGAATGAAATTAATGTATGTTATAATCAAAACATTTAACACAGATATTTTAAAATTCAACTAACTTCCTATTAGTGCTATAATTATAATTCATGTCTTGGCAGATTTATTAACCTTATGACGGTCTCTCAAGCTCAATTGCGGTATGACATCACAGGACTAAGATTGAAAGACGCTTCCAAATCTTCTATTCTGTAACCACTTCCAACTTCACCCATAAACCTATTCTGTCTGTTACATAAATACACCGTCTTCGTGTCTCCTTCCTTACTTCTCTCATCGAGCATCTTTAGCCACCACTGCGCAAGATCAAATAAAGAACGGTTAGAGTAGAACAAGGAAAAGAAAAGGAAAGGAAGGATTCCTCGACAATTTAATAATGAGGAACTAAAAATGAAACTCTCTCATTTAGTACTAATTCCTAAATAATCCAAAGTCATTTGGTCTTTGGAAGTAAGTTTCTCCCTCTCCCCGAAATTTCGTTGACAAGGATGGAAATAACTTATCAAGTTTCCCTAATGCGGAAAACCAAAAATTAATCCTTCATTGATTTTTTAAGGATTTTTTTTAAATACACACTAAATTTACAACATATTATGGCATAATTATTTATTTCTTATTGATACATGTGATATATATATATAGCCCTATTTATTATTTAAAATTCTGATTATGCACAGTGATGTAAAGTTTAACCCAGTGTGTAAAGTTTCAATCAGTGATGAAAATAGGCACTTACCGTGTTTATTATCGCTGTTTCACAATATAATTCACTACATTGTTCTTTTTTTCTACATTCTCTACACGTGCTGTGTTCTGACCAACAGCAAATAACCTAAACTACTAATGAGACGTTTCCAAAACATGGACAGTCCGCGGAAAAAACCTGCAACATGAGCATGTAAGTTTATTGTGAAACTACGCCTAACAGCAAAGGGAATCAACATAACGTCTAAATGGTACCAATCACGCCAGGAGAAACTCCGGCGTTCTCTCCTGCACGCTTATTTTGGAGCAAAAGACTTCCTCGTTTCACAATAAACTTACATGCTCATGTTGTAGGTTTTTTTGCTTTGGACTGTAGCACTGTTCGTAACTAAGCTACAAAATCCCAAAATAGACCCATTAGATCTCGTACAATTTGCCTTCTTTACCTCGATTTTCAACATCGTATACACTATTTTCTGTCAAAAAGCGCCACGAAAACACATTACCGGTTCCAAAACCCAAAGAGAGTCCACTAGACACTTAAGCCACCTTATGTCCTTACGAGTATCTACCTTTATATGTAGTTCAGCAATTGATTTGCATTCTCTTCAAGTGAATTGCATCAAAGCACTGTTCAGTTCGACTGTGACTATTTCTTCTTTGTACGCAGTTTCAGTGTAACCTATTTGGTTAGAAAGTATTTCGCAATTATTAGTTAATATCAATTTAGAAGTATGCTGCAGAAGTTGTGTTGACAGTAAGTCACGAGAAAGAATTTGAGAGAAGCGACGCCAGAGGAAGGCATGGGGTGAGTGATCACCAGTGATGATGATCCATCAGACACGTTGTGTTGTGATGCAGGTCTAGTAATATAAAGTATCCTTTTCGGTATACAAGAAGTTGGTACTTCCCTAAACATTCTCTGCCTCTCCACTCCCCCTATCCAAGGAATTAAAACTGACGTCGTCACTGGGATCTAGTGGACGCATTTTGTACATAAAATAATGTTGGATTTGAAAGGTTAAAAGTGACACGTGATACGATGGTACATGGGATATAAATGGTGCAAACGGATTTGAATAAATGGGGAAAAAGATGCTCAGTAAAAAGGGGAAAAATCCAGTTAATTACACTGAAACATAAATGACAGAGTACAGAAGAGAACACTTGTATAATATACAGTATGTATAAATATATAAAAACACTTACCACAAGAATTGCAACCAAAGCCCCCTGAGCTGCCCCTGCCAACACGTCACTCCAATGGTGCTTATAGTCGGAGACTCGACTTAGTGCAGTGTACCATGACAACATTAAACACAAATACTGAAGGAAGTGACGCAATAGCTTAGAGCCTTTCCATGTAAACCTTGCGTGGATATAGACCTACAAAACAAAATATACTATCAACGCACGACAAAAATAGAAACATATTTTCCAAAATATTATACTGATTAAAAAAGTTTTGTATTTTTAACATAATGTACAGTGCTAAGCAGTTAGTTATTAATTTAATTATGGCTTTATCAATTTTTTGCTTTCCCACAATCACGTTCATGTCTGTAAAAACACAAATAATGTCAAAAAAGGAGGAAATACTAACCCTCGCCCCTCACACACACATATTATATATATATATATATATATATATATATATATATATATATATATATATATTATATATATATATACAGTGGCGGCGGTTGGACATTAAAAGTGGGGGGGCAAGACATGATCTGAATATTTGCACATAAATGTTAGTTTTCCTGCTTGTTTCTAATATTTTATTTGACGAAAGGTTGTATAACTAATAGGATACTATCTTTTTTCAGTTAAAATACCGTATATAATATTTCATATTTTATTAAGTAAATTGACAAGAGCAACGCCAGTAGGTAGTAGCCCTTTGTACTCTTAAACAACGAAAGTGTAAGAAGAGATTTGATTCCTTGCTCATGAACATCTTAAAATTCTGTCTGGAAAACTGTGAGATCAGATTATTGAATAACAAATTTGCAAAACAAATAAATAGAAAGGATAATATTAATCATAGTAATAAATAATGATTAGGGGCACGAGTTTTTCGCACTAAGAATTTGATAATTTCGCGTTTTGTCGCATTTTCCAAATAACTTCTGCATTTTTTAGCTCTCGTGAAAAAGATATTCCCTGACATTTTTATAATTGTTCCTTCTATTCATAGATCACTACAGAAATAGACCATTAATAACCTAAAAACAAAATACACTGAATATTGCACTTGACATTGTAAATTTCACTTATAGAAAATTATATTTAAAAAAAAATCAAATGAAAGAAAATCAGTAACTAAACTTACTATGAGTAGGAAAGTTTTGCTGTCTTATGAAACATATAGGGACAAGTTACATTTAAGAGGCCTCATCCCGGCGAAATTAAAATACCGCTAATTTTACAATAATTATGTGATATCCACAAATAGATAAAAGATAATTGAAATGTAGAACAAGAGTGCCCTAGACAATATTATTTTGCGTGAGGTACTGTTGTCACAAGTCACCTAGTAGCTTTCCGTTTGCAGCCGTTTACAAACGCGAAAATAAATGCCGATTTTCAAAATGGCTCGAAATTGAAAGCAGATAAGTGAGTCGTGATGACGGTTTCTCATGTAAAATAATATTGTCTAGGGCGCTCTTGTTCCACATTTCGATTATCTTTTATCTATTTGAAGATATCACAGAACTACTGTAAAATTAGCGGTATTTTAATTTCGCCGGAATGAGGCCTCTTAAGCATTAAACATAAGCATGTTACACATTTCTACATTTTCCTTCACGTTGGACGTTTGCCACTTATCACCAGTCCATACTTTGGGAAAGAAAACTCTCACAATTGGTATTGCTTGTTGGAAGCCACACATATGTAAGTGCGTTTACAACAAACTTCAAACAATCATCACTTCAGAACTTTTGTCCATTCAAAATATTCATTACACTGTACTTTCCAGACGAATCACTTGTCAAGAGTTCATAGGGTGCTTTGTAAAACTCCAAATGCGGTACTTCATAATCAGATGCTTTCATTTTTTTTTTAAATGAAGGTCAAACTTTTTTTTTTTTTTTTTTTTTAAAAAAAAAACTTCCTTAACGTAACAATGTCTGGTTCACTGCCACATGCAAGTACAGAAGGATCAAATAGCTTTCCCAAAGCATCATATACTTCTATAGTTTTGGAGTCTTCTCTTTGCGAAGAAAGCTTCAAGGATGATCTTTATGCACATTTTTAAAAAGTCACATTCAACACTAGCCCCTTTTCACTTCGTAACAAACGTAAGTGTGCTTTAGTTTCTCCACCAAAGAGGCCCTGCAATATGTTCTCTATTCGAATTACCCAAAATGCACCGTTCATGCCACGTTCTACCGTTCCGACAGCGGAAAACTGGGGTTTCCAAATTAATGAAAACGTACATTTAAAATTTCGCATTATATCGCGAATTGTTAGAAATTTCGCGCAAAACTGCCAATTTCGCGTTTTATCACGCAACAGAAAACAATGAAAATACACATAGAATATCACAAAACGTCAAGAAACTGAAAATTACTTAATTCTGACGCATTTCATTTTGTCGCGTAATGCGAAAAACTCGTGCCTCTAATAATGATGTTTGTTTTGCAAAAGTCATATTGAAACAGGGATTAATGAACAACTTAATTTTTAATTCCACACATGCTATTAAATGTATATTATTACTCTTAGAAAATGAAAGACAGTAAATACTACAAGCATATGCTACGACATTTAAAGAAATATTTGCTTTTGTAACTTCCCGAAACATGTTCGTTGCCATTAGGTGCAGTTTTAATTTTCTTAGAGCACATCAAAACACCACACTACTTAGAATCACTCCATACTCCAGTTATACAAAATAACACTAAAACCTAGAATTATATTGAATTCACTAAATTTAATTGTATATACACTCGTACACCTCTAACACACCACTTCATTCATACATTACACTACAAAACAATGGAAAAGGTAGAAGTTGTTTCTTATTACGCTCCCCCCCCCCCTTACTTTGAAAAGAAAAGACATTTTAGGAACTGTCAATTTTTGTGCAATTAAAAAATAACTTGTGAAAGATTTTTTTTCTTTTGCGAAATGCTCTGTGAATTAGTTTCAAAGCGACTGACTAATATATCGAGCCCTTGTAAGAAGTGAAAGTATGCTGAAATTGTAGTGATCCAACAGGTTAATTTTGGGGTTATTTTCTGTGGCAATTAAAACGCAATTCCTGTAGGTTTCATTACTCCACGGGAAGACAACCAATACCTACTCACGGAACGGCAAATATATGGCACCATTTTTTCTATGAATCAGTAATACATACAAAAACTTTACATTTCTAAATGAAACTATATACATTAATGGGTTATTTCAAAAAAGTGGG
>NW_027656460.1:0-88616 GCF_964235325.1 Thermobia domestica
GTGTTTCAATTCGCGCCAACTGCCTTGCTTTTCATTTGATGCACTCGGGTGCACGCTTGAAGTAGTAACAAAACTGACTTGATTCATGCGGCCTCCCATGAATCAAGTCAGTTTTGTTACTACTTCAAGCGTGCACCCGAGTGCATCAAATGAAAAGCAAGGCAGTTGGCGCGAATTGAAACACGTACTGTAATTTAAATGAAGTCGATAAATCGGCGGACACATCTAATTTTGCTGAACGAGTGAGTCATCATGCCACCAAAAACTAGCGGAAAGGCTGCAAAGAAGGCTGGTAAAGCCCAAAAGAATATCTCCAAGGGAGATAAGAAGAAGAAGAGGAGGAGGAAGGAGAGCTATGCCATTTACATCTACAAAGTTTTGAAGCAAGTGCATCCTGACACTGGCATATCTAGCAAAGCTATGAGTATCATGAACAGCTTTGTTAATGACATCTTCGAGCGTATTGCTGCTGAAGCTTCTCGTTTGGCCCATTACAATAAGCGGTCAACTATCACCAGCCGGGAAATCCAAACAGCTGTGCGCCTTCTTTTGCCTGGTGAACTTGCCAAGCACGCTGTAAGTGAGGGTACGAAGGCTGTTACCAAGTACACAAGCTCTAAGTAAAAATCTTCTTCAAGATTTTTCATTTCAAACGGTCCTTGTCAGGACCAACACATTATTCGAAAGAGTTAAATCACGAAATTTGCTTCATTCTGTTATGTAGAAACACGTTGAAATCCAATTTCTATATGCTGTTAGTAAAAAAGTAAAGCACATAGCGGAGATGTGTCGTGCTTGTATACGAAAGGCATTTACTCGCCGGAGATCTACACTTAGTCATAATAATTTACTTTTAAAAAGTGGTAATACATTCCGTGTTAAGTATAGTAGTAGGTGCACACGGATCGGAAATCAGGTTATTTTAATGTGCCGTGCAAATAAACAGGCTGTTAGTGTAAGAAATAGTGGGTATAACGCTTAGAATATCGATTAATCGCTATGAAATAATGTTGATAAATTATCTCTTGAAAGTACTATAAAATTAATGTTTCTAGTATTTTCGTACTTGAAGGATAATGAAATTTGAAAAAGAGATGCCAACAGCACCTGGTGTTCCCAGGCGGTCACCCATCCAAGTACTGACCAGGCCCGATGCTGCTTGACTTCGGTGATCGGACGAGAACCGGTATATTCAGCATGGTATGGCCGTTGGCGAATGCATATGGCTTCGAGTGAGTTATTGTAGCTACGTAGGTTTGTCGGTGAATACTCAAAAAGACCAGCGCGTGGAAAGCGTTGCTAATTGTTTTAAGTAATGCATGATTACGAAATTATCGTGGTGAACGATGTGAGAATATTCGTCTTTGTGAAAAACAAAATTAGAAAAAGTATACCAACAGCACCTGGTGTTCCCAGGCGGTCACCCATCCAAGTACTGACCAGGCCCGATGCTGCTTGACTTCGGTGATCGGACGAGAACCGGTATATTCAGCATGGTATGGCCGTTGGCAACTACCTTTTCTTCAATGTCCTGTTAAGGAAGTATGTTTTAAGTAAGAATTGACATTATTAACTATAAAGGCAAGCATATTAACGTCGTTAACATTACTTGGAATATACTAATATTCGAATAAATATTTGAATGTTCGAATGATGAGTGATTCGGATGTTCATAGTGCCACTGTGTCCTATCGAGTTTACTATCACGAACCACGTATGAAATTGTATATAAATAAATAAAAATAAATCCTTTATTAAGTATTGATTACAGGAAAAAGGCAAACTTACATTCTTTAATGTACACAATGAAATGTATGAAAGATATTTTTAAGATATGTTTCACTTACCCTTTATAACGCAAGGTAGTTTTCAGTGTAGCATTCTCTTCAGCTGCGAGATAACGTAAGGCAGATGATCATTCAGTCGTGAAGCACTAAAATGTAATATACATTTTAACTATTATCGATAAGAATTATTTACTGCAGGGATGCAAATAAAGTGAGGCAAATTAGTAAATAAAAACCGATACTGTAACTGATAATATAATTAGTTGTATCTGTATTAGTTGTATATACAGTAATCGCACGATTATCCGCGGAGTTGGATGTTGGCATAATCGCGCATAATCAGCAGTATGAGCAGAAAAGGGAAATGAAATGAAATATTTAGATTTACGTCGCATACTTATACCGGTTACGCTAAAGGAGACGGTGATGATGAGTACTGAATGAAGAAAGTGGGAGGAAACGGGAGAAACCCGAGAAAACCCATGAGCACGGTCTTTATGCACGACAAAGTTCACACGGCACGAGCTGGGATTGAATCAGGGACCCCAAGCACCGGAGGCCAAAAAACGGACAAAAAGTCTTTCGTGCAACTTTCGTTTTCGGTAAAAAGTTTACACATAATTTAGAAAGAGTAGTTTTCTGGTCTTTTTATTTCACAAGTTGGTTCATGTCTATATTTTTTACATGCATAAAAAATTTTTCAACTCCCTTGCTTATTTCCTGTTAAAGACCTCTACCTCTGATTGTATTTTTTGCACATATTCTTATTGTTTTCAGACAACATTTCTAAAAGCGTAATTTATCGTCAGCAAGAAAAGAAAAGGAAAGCCTCGGATAGTGGAATGTGTACTGTATATATATATATATATATATATATATATATATATATATATATACGTATTAGTATATAGTTTTATTTTATACGTCTCCTATTATTACACAATGTGCAGATATTGTCAAAGCGCAAGTAAATATGTATAACTCCCCGTTCTGCACTTAATAACTTGAAAGAAGTTCGGGGAAGGTAGTGTAACAGAAAGTGCAAACAGAAATGAGGGTTTAAAGGCATTTAATATTATTCCGTAGTAGTATGATTTTTTGTAAAAAAAAAAATATATATATATATATATATATATATATATATATATATATCTAAACATACATATTCAATGATATAGTAAGAGGTTAGCAGCACTGATAGAACTGCAGAAAGTACAAAACCGTTAATAAGAAAGAGAGAGAGATGGTGGCCGCTTTTGTGCTTTTCATTGGCTAATTCCGAATTGCGCGCGAATACGTACGAGATTTCTTTCTTTTTCCTCTTCGCAGCCCAGATGTTGCCAATTAGAAGTTTTTAGTACTACATTTGTATGAAAATGTTGCCTTTAAGAAATGTGGTTTGCATACAGAGAAAAGAGCAAAATGAATATTTACCTTAGTGGGCATGAAAAAAGACGAAACATTTTGCAAGATGGACACACGAACTTCCTTAATGCAGGCGTTCAGTACATTATTGTAAAGAAAAAAACACTAAAAAGAATTACTTCAATATCCCTAGCAACATTCAACAATTCATAGAGAAAAATCTTTATTTTGAGAACAATGGAAAACTATGTAATTGTAGATAACTACTAAATTTAATGATTAAGGAAAACGTTTAGGCCCGGCCCTTCAGAAAGAAAGTGCACAGAATATTCTCTCATGGAAGCAATTGCAAAATCAACATTTTGTTTGCAGTTATAATTAGAGGATCTATATACAGGGTGTTCGAAAAAGAATGTATCCTCTTGAAAGAAAATATTCTCTGGGCCCCTAATCCTTTATATACCGAAAGGAAGTTTGTATAGCATTTTTTCTTACCTTCGTTAGAAGAATTGAAAGTGACTACTATCGTGACACGGGAGATATTTAATCGATAGTCGAATTACTCACATACTCGAATGAACACGTCTCTTGTAAGGAGAGGAAAGGCTTCTGTGATCCGCTATCGCAGCTGTGTCATATCTGCAGAGAATGTTAGGACACAAACGTGATCTTTGAGAGCCTCGTGAAAAGAAGTCGCATAGTATCATGTGTGGAGACATCGGGGCCATCTGAAGAACGCTTCATCATTAGGACCAAGGGCGAGTTACGAAACACTCTGGGATATATTTATTAACATAACTTCTCGTCATTCTGCAAGTGTGGTGGAGCTCCATCCTATTGGAAAAGGAAACCTCGGGAGCCCTCTTCATGTGTAGGTATCGTTCACATCTGAAGCATGTGAAGATAGATTACTGTACTATCGTGTACCTAAAATCATTTTCTACGAATACGAACATGTCTACACTGAAGGCAGTGCAGCTCTTTTTCTCTTTTTTTTGGTCATGTATTGTAACGCGGGGCAATGCACACAATAACATGTAATGTTGTGTATCATCATAAAGGGCCAGGGCGATGATTGGATCTTGATGGACGTGGAGAACTGATAGGTGATGTGAGTGGTATTGTGATCTATGGTTGTATGTTTACTGATGAATGCATAAGGAGAGGTGAAGGGGTTGCCTTTTTTTTTATGTCGATCGGGAGGGAAGCGATTGGGAAACTTTTGACTTTGTTTTTCAACCGAATATATTGATTGAATAGGTCGCCGACAATTTTACGGGGCGTCACGTCGTTGCCTTTTTCATGTCGATCGCGAGCGAAGCGAGCGTTTTTTTTTTTTTTTTTTTTTTTTTTTTTTTTTTTTTTTTTACCGACAATATGTATTGAATCGGTTGCCAACACCTTTAGGGGCGCGTCACGTCCTTCTTTCTGTGCTGATCGCGAGCGAAGCGAGCGCGAAATTTTTGACTTTTTTTTTTTTTTTTTTTTTTTTTTTACCCACAATATTTATTCAATCGGTCGCCAACACTTTTAGGGGTGCGTCACGTCCTCTTTTCTCTGCTGATCGCGAGCGAAGCGAGCGCGAAATTTTGACCTTTTTTTCTCTTTTTAATTCTTTTTTTTCTTTAAGAAAAAATATTGATTTCATAGGTCGCGAACATTTTTACGGGATGCAACATCGTTTATTTGTTTTTCCAACCGTCTTTCTGTCTTGAGCCCCCGCCAAGTTAACTTTATGGTGGACAAAAACTATGTGCGGTGGGTTACCGCGGGGTTCTCCCGTTTCCTCCCACTTTCTTCATTCCACCACCATTTCAATCATTTCTCATAATCAGCGCCTCTTTTAGCCTAAGCGGCATAACGTGGGACGTAAAACAAAGATTTCCTTTAGTTGCTTTCTGTCTTGATTACGAGCGCGAAATTTTTTACTTTTTTTTTCTTTCTTTTGATATTATTCATTTAATAGGACGGCAACACCTTTACGGGCCGCCGCGTCGTCGTTTACACTTCTTCAGCCCATATTCTTTCTGCTTGTTCGTTTTCCGGCATCTTGTTATCACCGCCCGCGGCAATGCCTATGTCTTTCATCGCTTTTTGAAGCAAATCTTTAATAAATATGCACTCTCACATTTGTACTAATATGCATACCACAGTGGATAGACTGTAACTAGGAAAGCAGAAGCCTGCATATCATATTATTTAACAGTTGAAAGTGAACTGTCATTTTAAGTTTGATTTTGATCAGATGAGTGCAGTTCAACTCGTCGACAATTGTGAAGATTCTCGAGGTTAGGGACCATCCATTTTGTGCTTTGTAATGAAAATGGCTGCAGCCAAACTTCTCTGATCTGAATGAAACTTGGCATGATGATACATCTTGACCTGCTCTACAAGTTTATTTAGTATTTTCCGTTGCGCAGGCTTTTGCTTCTCCAGGTTCTCCCATGGAACTGAGAAACGTATTCAGTCGAACTTCTGCGGTAAGTCAGTATATCATCCTGAGAAGTTTGATCGAGATAGCAGAGGTTCGACTATTCGTTTTTCAATTCCATGTGATATTACAACACGGTGAACTAAATTTATATAGAAACACTTTGATTTTGTTTTGTTTTTTGCTAGCATTAAACTGAGAAAATGTTATTCAATAGACAGAGAACACCACTCAAAGAAAAGTACATCATAAGAATATATATATGGTTGCTGTGGTTCTCGGTTTAATTTGCTAGTTAAGAAACTTGCTCTAAATAAGTACATCTTACAGGTGAAAAACTAAGCCAGGCGATAGAATTAAATATAAAGTTATACACTTTTATTTTACGTTTACTAGTGTTGGGTTACTACTGTAAAATAAGTCAGTATATATGAAAGATAACTGTATTAGGTACTATTTTCCACCGGCGGTGTATTCTTGCATAGTGTACTTAATGTTTACAAGCGGGGCGCTACTAGTATGGATGCATGACAAGTGCTATTGAAACTCGAAAACTAACTGGTTTCCACTACCCTTGCTTATACGTATACCCGCGTCGCCTTCGCTCCTGTTCACTTTGGACGCACATTCTTGCTATCGCTCAGGCCCCCAGCTTTCTCCTGTTTTGGCTCCCTTAAATAGTATTCGTGCTTTTTATTGGCCACCTGGCAAAGCACTTGTAATGATTTTACACCAGTAACTCTAAAATACATGTGTATTACTTTATTTAATTCTGTCGTCTGCAGAATTTTTTTTTTTTTCGTACAAATATGCCTTTTCATGCAGAACACTGAATTTTGCCTGTAAATTTTTGAGAATATGCTGTGACGAAACTTGAGCACCGTTCTTCTTTTCTTTCTTATCACGAGTCTTCTTTAGCCTAATGAGCACAATCATCACACGATAACGACTATTCTTTTCATTTAACTTGTAAACAAGTTGAACTAATAATAATAATTGATGTACAAAGGAGAAGTGTCCTACATATTTGAGGTAAAAAATAAAATAAATATACTTCTACTTCATCCGTGTTTACAAAGTTAAATGTTATCGATTTACAAAAAATGGTCACCTATCCACACACTGACCAGGCTCGACACTGCTTGACCATACATATTAAAACATCGGTCCCACTGAATACACAAGTAGTAAGCACATTCACATAAAAATAATTAGGATTACAGTATATAAAATGCGTTAATTAAAATAGCAAATGCCTTACCTTATCACAGGCGATCCAAAGCCACTGCACATCATCTGCTACGCACACTATATTCCTCCAATATTTCACTCACTTCCTATATCACGCAACAGAAAATATTAATAAAATTCACTTAGCAACATTTTCATTTTTAATCAACAATACGTATAACAATTAAGAATAAAATTAATTGTGAGCACATTGTTATAATTAGAATACTGTTTTTATTCGTTTACAAATATGGGATTAATATAGAGCTGGCAGCAACAATATATACAACTCATCCTGTATGTATCGTAAATCCTAACTTGAGAAGACATCTCTGACGCAAACAATGAGACAAGAAATCAAATACTATATCCGACACATTTGGGGTTTATTGAACTTCAATGTTGGAAGATACCACCTTGTCGGTAGTACAAATGTAATATCCTTACAACACGCGGAACTTTTGCCAGGCATATCTAGGAATTTGGGAAGATTAATTGATATCCTTAATGTGCAATGTATGATTATGACGCATTGTTATGTACACGCAGACGGAACCAGGACAATCTATAGATGACATTTGCACTGTGTTTGGACAATTTGTTCGCAGAAAATAACCGTTTTTGTCTATGAATACTTGAGAACATGGAAGGTATGAGATATACATTTTATGCGCAAATATTATAATACAAATCATTGTTAGTTTGGTGGATGCGTGAAAGAAAGAAAAGGAGTAGATTTTTGCAGACGTCCGGATATAAAGCGAGAACTGAGAATACGCATCTATAACATCTATTTTCTTTGTGTTAATGATATCGATGAACTAAACGGGGAAACTAAAATACAACTGTTTGCAGTATAATTCGAAGTATAGTCAAGTGCAGAGGCGTACTCACGGGGTGTCCACCGGGTGCGGACTCCTCGCAAAAGTTCCTAAGTGAACATACATTTGCAGACTTTCTCATTAAATGTAGTTATTAACAGGGAAAATATTGATGTATCATCAATATAAATCTGATCTTACACTTCATCTGTACTCTGTCTGTATCATGTTTTTGTGAAAAAGTAAGTGGAATATTTATCGTGTTTTCGAATGCAGAATAATAGTATATAGACATAGTGGCTTGTAGTATTGGAACCTTGCCCCCCGAAGCTTGGATCCCTTAGAAGAAAAAAAAATGCATGCGCGCCTGGTGAAATGGTTAACGAATTCAGTTCACTCGATGAATCGACAGATAGTAATACACATTTCGACAGATCGACAGCATTCGACAGATACAGACATATGAAAGTAGCACAAGAATTAGGCGAAAGTCCGTGCGTTTCCTCAATTCACGTAGGAAACAACAGAAAATATCAACTACCATAAAATAATCCGTATATATATTTAATTTATTTGGAATAAAATAAATATAGAAACAACCTGTTCATACATAACTACGGTAAGTGCGTTAATTGCTAACGTAAGAACAAATATGAAACAAGGCACAAAATAAAAAAGAAAAATAAAGTTAAAGGGAATAAATATTTAGGCTTGATTGTCATTCGTATTAAGAAGCTGGGTAATAAAATGTTAAAATCTACAGAAAATTATGAAATTAAATCAGGATTTGAAATAAAAGTCTATACATTGGAAGTAGGCCAGGGAGTTTGCAAGGCAGATGTGTGCGACACGCGTTACTTTATAGATTCCCTTCATTGAACTATAGTAAGCAGTACGAAGATGGTACTTTGCGTATAATCACAGGAAGGATTGAAGTTAATTACCATGGTAATATAATTATTTATTGATAAGTATTTCCATGTTAAATTATGAAAATTATAAGCACAAGGAGGGTGAAAAAGTAGTGTGACCGACTTAGCAATGACTGAAACATAAAATAGAAAAGCGAATAAAAACAAATGCCTTTTGAGTTATGTGGAATAAAGTTTCTTCTAGCCAGTAAGGAAGAATAGGATCTGGTGCATTCATTGAATACCTGAAAAAAATCGTTTATCAAAATAGAAGGAAACACACTTATCGTTGTGGCAACTACGAACTTCTGTTTACCTCAGCCCGCCTCAGCAAGTGCTTTCTATCCGGTCCGCGCTCCGTAACCAAACTCAACGCTGCCTGCTAGCGAAAATTTCATTCTTCAGTATCGTTGAGTTTATTGCAGAAAGCAATGGCAGATACGGCATCAGCACCTGCAGCCCCGGCACAGGCTTCTCCTAAGAAGTCTGCAAAGCCTAAGAAACCAAAAACAACACCTTCTCATCCAAGAACATCAGAAATGGTGAACAACGCCATCAAGAATTTGAAGGAAAGGGGAGGAAGTTCACTGCAAGCTATTAAGAAATACATCTCTCAGAACTACAAAGTGGATGCCGAGAAGCTTGCTCCATTTATCAAGAAATACTTGAGAAGTGCAGTTGCTTCTGGGTCTTTGGTTCAGACCAAGGGAAAAGGTGCATCTGGATCGTTTAAGCTTAGTGCTTCATCGCTGAAGGAGAAGCCTGAAGGTGGATCTTCAACCAAGGCGAAACGATCAGCATCAAAGGAGAAGAAGCCTGCGAAAAAGCCAGCAGCTAAACGTCCCAAGAAGACTGGTGAAAAGAAAAAGGCTGCTGCTCCCAAACCTAAGAAATCACCATCTAAAGTGAAGAAGGCAAAAACTCCCAAGAAGCCAAAGGCCCCGAAGCCAAAGAAGGCTACAGCAAAACCGAAAAGTGCTAAGAAGGCTGCACCAAAGAAGAAGTAAATGTGTCAGTAAATCATCTGACATTTTAAAACGGCTCTTTTTAGAGCCATCAAATACTTTGAGAAGAGTAAAATTGTGCTTTTCCTATCATTATCACATGTTCATTCATAGCAATGTATAGTATACACGCAAGGGACTTTGAGTTTTCTTTTTAACCGAAGCACTTCTTGATGTAAGTGCTTTATAACAGAGGGGAATTGAGGGTGGGGAAAGAAAGCTTTCACGGGTGTCAAGAATGGTGTACTCGAAAAAAAATGGGGAACACATTACGTAATGTCAATTTGTGATCACTTACTTTTTCCTTGTTCCTATCTTCAAGTAGCGAAACAGTACAGAAAACGCACTTAATGCATTTGTTAGAAAAACTTTTGCAGGCTGACTGGGTTCGATTCTCGGTGGGAGCTCAAATGTTTCGCATTGCACGTTAATAAGTAGGTCCACGTTTGAAACAGCCTTGCTGCTGAAAGGGACACTAAACTAAAATCAACTCTTTTCAAGGCTGGGGTGAAAGAAATGTTCGAACTTATTACAACTCGTGAAAGTGAAGTAGACTATGTTTCAATTTAACGTCGTACTATTATGATTTTTATGATAAAGGAGACGGGTGATTACGCCTAATGAATGATGGAAATACTGGTGTAATGAGAAAGTGTTAGGAAAAGGGAACACGCTAATAACCACGGATACCGTCTTATAATTCGTAATATTGCTATAAAGAAAAATAGTAACACCAGCAGAAATGTAGGTGTACAATTGAACTGATGTTAAGTACAAACAGACACTTAAAGAAAGTTTAGTTTAACGTTTGCATTCAACAGCAGCGACCTCTGACAAAATAATATTACTTTTGCTACCTTGGAAGAAGTACATATTTCGCCTGCGAGTTCTATCAGATTAATAACGTTGAGAAGGGCAAACAGTGGTTGAATCGAAGTTAAGTTATGCAACATATGGCAAAATCGAACCCTTGACCACATAAAACGAAGATAATCAATCGGTAAACATAGGGGAAAACTAAAGAATATACTTGAAAGATAGGATGATATACGAAACGACAGGAAAACGAAGGTAGATGTATTAACTATGCAACATACGGCGTGAGAATTTAAAAAAAAAAGATAACAAGTATGGACAAGATCCTTGTTAGGATAACAGCATCTCTAAGTAGTGTATTGGTCCTAAAAAGGACCGTTTTTGAACTCAGTGCCAGAACTTCAAACTTAAGCACGTTCCCCACGGATGCGGCGAGCAAGCTGAATGTCCTTAGGCATGATTGTGACTCTCTTTGCGTGAATAGCACACAAGTTGGTGTCTTCGAAAAGCCCTACAAGGTAAGCTTCACTTGCCTCCTGTAAAGCCATGACAGCTGAGCTTTGGAAGCGAAGATCTGTCTTGAAATCTTGTGCAATTTCTCGGACGAGTCGTTGGAAGGGCAGCTTGCGGATGAGCAATTCAGTGCTCTTCTGGTAACGACGAATTTCTCGGAGAGCCACAGTACCAGGCCTGTAACGATGGGGCTTTTTCACTCCACCGGTAGCTGGAGCACTCTTTCTTGCAGCTTTGGTGGCAAGCTGCTTTCGAGGAGCTTTGCCTCCAGTAGATTTCCTAGCTGTCTGCTTGGTACGTGCCATTGCAACTGTCACGACTTGTTTCAAATAATTGCGCGCTGAATGAAGTCAAGTTATATAAAGAGCAAAACCGTTAAATCAAGCTATTTCTCATTGGATAAAGTCAGTCGAAAAGGACAGTTCTCATTGGCTTAGACACGTTTTGTGTTTTTCCTCCGTGCTTTCCCTGCATGATCGAAGGAACAAAACCACGAGTCTTGGGCTGCTTGGGCTTGTATTTCTCGTGTGTGGTGAGCGAAGCAGTAACATATCGAAATGACAGGACGTGGAAAAGGAGGCAAGGGTCTTGGCAAAGGAGGTGCCAAGCGCCACCGTAAAGTTCTTCGTGACAACATCCAGGGTATCACCAAACCCGCTATTAGGCGTCTTGCTCGCCGTGGTGGTGTGAAGCGTATCTCTGGTCTCATTTATGAAGAGACCCGAGGAGTATTGAAAGTATTCCTGGAGAACGTAATCAGAGATGCTGTTACATACACAGAACACGCCAAGAGGAAGACAGTGACAGCTATGGATGTTGTGTATGCCTTGAAGAGGCAAGGAAGAACCCTGTACGGTTTCGGAGGTTAAGTTGGGGTTCCTCCTATTTTGGATATAAAATTGGCATAAACGGCTCTTTTCAGAGCCAACAAATTTATATAAAGGGAAAGATTTACTTTGTGCGATTTTCTGTTAGATTATAAGAATTCGTGTAACTACATTAAAGCCTTTTGATGCACACTAAATTACAGACGTAGAGAGATTAATTTGAGAAAATCATACGTTTTTTTTTACATTATGTACGTTCATGTATACGTATTCATATCATGTAGCAGTATTAATGCTGGAGAAGGGGTTCTGGTTGGAAATTGGCGATTTGTTGGAAGTAGCGAGCATGAGAGATGCGAAACGCAAGTCGGAATTTCTGTTCTGACAGTAGGATGTACGTATAGAGGCTTATACAACTTCTATACTGTGCTGTGAGGGGCGAATAATGCGTTAGAAACCTGAATCTTGTCCTTTATCTTGTTTACGTGGTCTTGGGTTCGATTTCTTTCTTTTGCGGTAGTGTCTATTGTGATTTACATGTAAATTAATGACACTTCGTAGCGGGTTACTAAAATAAAGAGTAATACAAATATGAGATGTAGGTTAATGCATTGTATACTTCACATTATTTACTAAAGAAAGGCAGTAGTTACAAGAAACCTAGGCTCGCTCGTTGGGCACAGTAGCAAATGAGTTCTGAGATCAGAGAATAAGAGTAGTTGCGTATTACAAACCATATACATATAACACATATCACACAAATATGAATATCGACCTTGCAAAGAATAAATCGTACTTAAGTGTGCATTTAATGTCATTACTATGTTGCAAAAGAAATTTAGGAAAGTTTTCTGATCCGCTCTGTTCATGATGTCATTGGGGCATAGTAATGAACAATAATAAATGTCGAGAACATATTGAACAGAGTAATTTCAGCCAAGCCAACGCAAGAGAGAAACATGAGTGCTTTAAGAATGTTGGAAATTCCTTTGTCTAGCATGAAGTACATGAGAATATGTGGTATGAGGTTTTCTTCCATTGCTGAGAATCTGGGCTCGACTGTCCTGTCCTCTGGGTAATATGAGCCCGATGTACGCAAATATCAAAAAAATGTAGCTAGCGACAATACAAAAGGTAATGATCTTATAATTAATAATGTAGTGGGAACTAAGCACATCGCTGTTTGGAGTATTCTAAAGTTAGTGTGACTTCCTATGGGCTTCAATTACGATCGACGACTACACATATACTAATTAATCGAATAGCAGCGAGAATTTCGAATGAAACTAAGCAACTATCTCAGACACTTTTGATGAGTCTGTATATCGAAAACAATTCATTTCAATCGTAAATCTCCTCTATAAAGGGGTTTGTGGCCCTCATAAGGGCCGATTTGTATGAGATATAGGTCTTACATTTATGCCTTCTTCTCAGTTTTCTTGGGCAGAAGTACAGCTTGAATGTTGGGCAAAACACCACCCTGAGCGATTGTAACTCCAGACAACAACTTGTTTAATTCCTCGTCGTTACGGATAGCTAACTGCAGATGACGTGGAATAATCCTAGTCTTCTTGTTGTCACGAGCAGCGTTGCCTGCCAACTCAAGAACTTCAGCTGCCAGGTATTCCATGACTGCAGCCAAATACACGGGAGCGCCAGCACCAACTCGTTCGGCATAGTTACCCTTTCGCAAAAGACGATGGATTCTGCCTACTGGGAATTGAAGGCCAGCCCTGCTGGAGCGGGACTTGCTCTTTCCCTTGACTTTTCCACCTTTGCCGCGACCAGACATTGTTCAATATTCTTTCGTAATAAGATGAGAGGAAAAATTGCGGCCTCCCATGAATCAAGTCAGTTTTGTTACTACTTCAAGCGTGCACCCGAGTGCATCAAATGAAAAGCAAGGCAGTTGGCGCGAATTGAAACACGTACTGTAATTTAAATGAAGTCGATAAATCGGCGGACACATCTAATTTTGCTGAACGAGTGAGTCATCATGCCACCAAAAACTAGCGGAAAGGCTGCAAAGAAGGCTGGTAAAGCCCAAAAGAATATCTCCAAGGGAGATAAGAAGAAGAAGAGGAGGAGGAAGGAGAGCTATGCCATTTACATCTACAAAGTTTTGAAGCAAGTGCATCCTGACACTGGCATATCTAGCAAAGCTATGAGTATCATGAACAGCTTTGTTAATGACATCTTCGAGCGTATTGCTGCTGAAGCTTCTCGTTTGGCCCATTACAATAAGCGGTCAACTATCACCAGCCGGGAAATCCAAACAGCTGTGCGCCTTCTTTTGCCTGGTGAACTTGCCAAGCACGCTGTAAGTGAGGGTACGAAGGCTGTTACCAAGTACACAAGCTCTAAGTAAAAATCTTCTTCAAGATTTTTCATTTCAAACGGTCCTTGTCAGGACCAACACATTATTCGAAAGAGTTAAATCACGAAATTTGCTTCATTCTGTTATGTAGAAACACGTTGAAATCCAATTTCTATATGCTGTTAGTAAAAAAGTAAAGCACATAGCGGAGATGTGTCGTGCTTGTATACGAAAGGCATTTACTCGCCGGAGATCTACACTTAGTCATAATAATTTACTTTTAAAAAGTGGTAATACATTCCGTGTTAAGTATAGTAGTAGGTGCACACGGATCGGAAATCAGGTTATTTTAATGTGCCGTGCAAATAAACAGGCTGTTAGTGTAAGAAATAGTGGGTATAACGCTTAGAATATCGATTAATCGCTATGAAATAATGTTGATAAATTATCTCTTGAAAGTACTATAAAATTAATGTTTCTAGTATTTTCGTACTTGAAGGATAATGAAATTTGAAAAAGAGATGCCAACAGCACCTGGTGTTCCCAGGCGGTCACCCATCCAAGTACTGACCAGGCCCGATGCTGCTTGACTTCGGTGATCGGACGAGAACCGGTATATTCAGCATGGTATGGCCGTTGGCGAATGCATATGGCTTCGAGTGAGTTATTGTAGCTACGTAGGTTTGTCGGTGAATACTCAAAAAGACCAGCGCGTGGAAAGCGTTGCTAATTGTTTTAAGTAATGCATGATTACGAAATTATCGTGGTGAACGATGTGAGAATATTCGTCTTTGTGAAAAACAAAATTAGAAAAAGTATACCAACAGCACCTGGTGTTCCCAGGCGGTCACCCATCCAAGTACTGACCAGGCCCGATGCTGCTTGACTTCGGTGATCGGACGAGAACCGGTATATTCAGCATGGTATGGCCGTTGGCAACTACCTTTTCTTCAATGTCCTGTTAAGGAAGTATGTTTTAAGTAAGAATTGACATTATTAACTATAAAGGCAAGCATATTAACGTCGTTAACATTACTTGGAATATACTAATATTCGAATAAATATTTGAATGTTCGAATGATGAGTGATTCGGATGTTCATAGTGCCACTGTGTCCTATCGAGTTTACTATCACGAACCACGTATGAAATTGTATATAAATAAATAAAAATAAATCCTTTATTAAGTATTGATTACAGGAAAAAGGCAAACTTACATTCTTTAATGTACACAATGAAATGTATGAAAGATATTTTTAAGATATGTTTCACTTACCCTTTATAACGCAAGGTAGTTTTCAGTGTAGCATTCTCTTCAGCTGCGAGATAACGTAAGGCAGATGATCATTCAGTCGTGAAGCACTAAAATGTAATATACATTTTAACTATTATCGATAAGAATTATTTACTGCAGGGATGCAAATAAAGTGAGGCAAATTAGTAAATAAAAACCGATACTGTAACTGATAATATAATTAGTTGTATCTGTATTAGTTGTATATACAGTAATCGCACGATTATCCGCGGAGTTGGATGTTGGCATAATCGCGCATAATCAGCAGTATGAGCAGAAAAGGGAAATGAAATGAAATATTTAGATTTACGTCGCATACTTATACCGGTTACGCTAAAGGAGACGGTGATGATGAGTACTGAATGAAGAAAGTGGGAGGAAACGGGAGAAACCCGAGAAAACCCATGAGCACGGTCTTTATGCACGACAAAGTTCACACGGCACGAGCTGGGATTGAATCAGGGACCCCAAGCACCGGAGGCCAAAAAACGGACAAAAAGTCTTTCGTGCAACTTTCGTTTTCGGTAAAAAGTTTACACATAATTTAGAAAGAGTAGTTTTCTGGTCTTTTTATTTCACAAGTTGGTTCATGTCTATATTTTTTACATGCATAAAAAATTTTTCAACTCCCTTGCTTATTTCCTGTTAAAGACCTCTACCTCTGATTGTATTTTTTGCACATATTCTTATTGTTTTCAGACAACATTTCTAAAAGCGTAATTTATCGTCAGCAAGAAAAGAAAAGGAAAGCCTCGGATAGTGGAATGTGTACTGTATATATATATATATATATATATATATATATATATACGTATTAGTATATAGTTTTATTTTATACGTCTCCTATTATTACACAATGTGCAGATATTGTCAAAGCGCAAGTAAATATGTATAACTCCCCGTTCTGCACTTAATAACTTGAAAGAAGTTCGGGGAAGGTAGTGTAACAGAAAGTGCAAACAGAAATGAGGGTTTAAAGGCATTTAATATTATTCCGTAGTAGTATGATTTTTTGTAAAAAAAAAATATATATATATATATATATATATATATATATATATATATATATCTAAACATACATATTCAATGATATAGTAAGAGGTTAGCAGCACTGATAGAACTGCAGAAAGTACAAAACCGTTAATAAGAAAGAGAGAGAGATGGTGGCCGCTTTTGTGCTTTTCATTGGCTAATTCCGAATTGCGCGCGAATACGTACGAGATTTCTTTCTTTTTCCTCTTCGCAGCCCAGATGTTGCCAATTAGAAGTTTTTAGTACTACATTTGTATGAAAATGTTGCCTTTAAGAAATGTGGTTTGCATACAGAGAAAAGAGCAAAATGAATATTTACCTTAGTGGGCATGAAAAAAGACGAAACATTTTGCAAGATGGACACACGAACTTCCTTAATGCAGGCGTTCAGTACATTATTGTAAAGAAAAAAACACTAAAAAGAATTACTTCAATATCCCTAGCAACATTCAACAATTCATAGAGAAAAATCTTTATTTTGAGAACAATGGAAAACTATGTAATTGTAGATAACTACTAAATTTAATGATTAAGGAAAACGTTTAGGCCCGGCCCTTCAGAAAGAAAGTGCACAGAATATTCTCTCATGGAAGCAATTGCAAAATCAACATTTTGTTTGCAGTTATAATTAGAGGATCTATATACAGGGTGTTCGAAAAAGAATGTATCCTCTTGAAAGAAAATATTCTCTGGGCCCCTAATCCTTTATATACCGAAAGGAAGTTTGTATAGCATTTTTTCTTACCTTCGTTAGAAGAATTGAAAGTGACTACTATCGTGACACGGGAGATATTTAATCGATAGTCGAATTACTCACATACTCGAATGAACACGTCTCTTGTAAGGAGAGGAAAGGCTTCTGTGATCCGCTATCGCAGCTGTGTCATATCTGCAGAGAATGTTAGGACACAAACGTGATCTTTGAGAGCCTCGTGAAAAGAAGTCGCATAGTATCATGTGTGGAGACATCGGGGCCATCTGAAGAACGCTTCATCATTAGGACCAAGGGCGAGTTACGAAACACTCTGGGATATATTTATTAACATAACTTCTCGTCATTCTGCAAGTGTGGTGGAGCTCCATCCTATTGGAAAAGGAAACCTCGGGAGCCCTCTTCATGTGTAGGTATCGTTCACATCTGAAGCATGTGAAGATAGATTACTGTACTATCGTGTACCTAAAATCATTTTCTACGAATACGAACATGTCTACACTGAAGGCAGTGCAGCTCTTTTTCTCTTTTTTTTGGTCATGTATTGTAACGCGGGGCAATGCACACAATAACATGTAATGTTGTGTATCATCATAAAGGGCCAGGGCGATGATTGGATCTTGATGGACGTGGAGAACTGATAGGTGATGTGAGTGGTATTGTGATCTATGGTTGTATGTTTACTGATGAATGCATAAGGAGAGGTGAAGGGGTTGCCTTTTTTTTTATGTCGATCGGGAGGGAAGCGATTGGGAAACTTTTGACTTTGTTTTTCAACCGAATATATTGATTGAATAGGTCGCCGACAATTTTACGGGGCGTCACGTCGTTGCCTTTTTCATGTCGATCGCGAGCGAAGCGAGCGTTTTTTTTTTTTTTTTTTTTTTTTTTTTTTTTTTTTTTTACCGACAATATGTATTGAATCGGTTGCCAACACCTTTAGGGGCGCGTCACGTCCTTCTTTCTGTGCTGATCGCGAGCGAAGCGAGCGCGAAATTTTTGACTTTTTTTTTTTTTTTTTTTTTTTTTACCCACAATATTTATTCAATCGGTCGCCAACACTTTTAGGGGTGCGTCACGTCCTCTTTTCTCTGCTGATCGCGAGCGAAGCGAGCGCGAAATTTTGACCTTTTTTTCTCTTTTTAATTCTTTTTTTTCTTTAAGAAAAAATATTGATTTCATAGGTCGCGAACATTTTTACGGGATGCAACATCGTTTATTTGTTTTTCCAACCGTCTTTCTGTCTTGAGCCCCCGCCAAGTTAACTTTATGGTGGACAAAAACTATGTGCGGTGGGTTACCGCGGGGTTCTCCCGTTTCCTCCCACTTTCTTCATTCCACCACCATTTCAATCATTTCTCATAATCAGCGCCTCTTTTAGCCTAAGCGGCATAACGTGGGACGTAAAACAAAGATTTCCTTTAGTTGCTTTCTGTCTTGATTACGAGCGCGAAATTTTTTACTTTTTTTTTCTTTCTTTTGATATTATTCATTTAATAGGACGGCAACACCTTTACGGGCCGCCGCGTCGTCGTTTACACTTCTTCAGCCCATATTCTTTCTGCTTGTTCGTTTTCCGGCATCTTGTTATCACCGCCCGCGGCAATGCCTATGTCTTTCATCGCTTTTTGAAGCAAATCTTTAATAAATATGCACTCTCACATTTGTACTAATATGCATACCACAGTGGATAGACTGTAACTAGGAAAGCAGAAGCCTGCATATCATATTATTTAACAGTTGAAAGTGAACTGTCATTTTAAGTTTGATTTTGATCAGATGAGTGCAGTTCAACTCGTCGACAATTGTGAAGATTCTCGAGGTTAGGGACCATCCATTTTGTGCTTTGTAATGAAAATGGCTGCAGCCAAACTTCTCTGATCTGAATGAAACTTGGCATGATGATACATCTTGACCTGCTCTACAAGTTTATTTAGTATTTTCCGTTGCGCAGGCTTTTGCTTCTCCAGGTTCTCCCATGGAACTGAGAAACGTATTCAGTCGAACTTCTGCGGTAAGTCAGTATATCATCCTGAGAAGTTTGATCGAGATAGCAGAGGTTCGACTATTCGTTTTTCAATTCCATGTGATATTACAACACGGTGAACTAAATTTATATAGAAACACTTTGATTTTGTTTTGTTTTTTGCTAGCATTAAACTGAGAAAATGTTATTCAATAGACAGAGAACACCACTCAAAGAAAAGTACATCATAAGAATATATATATGGTTGCTGTGGTTCTCGGTTTAATTTGCTAGTTAAGAAACTTGCTCTAAATAAGTACATCTTACAGGTGAAAAACTAAGCCAGGCGATAGAATTAAATATAAAGTTATACACTTTTATTTTACGTTTACTAGTGTTGGGTTACTACTGTAAAATAAGTCAGTATATATGAAAGATAACTGTATTAGGTACTATTTTCCACCGGCGGTGTATTCTTGCATAGTGTACTTAATGTTTACAAGCGGGGCGCTACTAGTATGGATGCATGACAAGTGCTATTGAAACTCGAAAACTAACTGGTTTCCACTACCCTTGCTTATACGTATACCCGCGTCGCCTTCGCTCCTGTTCACTTTGGACGCACATTCTTGCTATCGCTCAGGCCCCCAGCTTTCTCCTGTTTTGGCTCCCTTAAATAGTATTCGTGCTTTTTATTGGCCACCTGGCAAAGCACTTGTAATGATTTTACACCAGTAACTCTAAAATACATGTGTATTACTTTATTTAATTCTGTCGTCTGCAGAATTTTTTTTTTTTTCGTACAAATATGCCTTTTCATGCAGAACACTGAATTTTGCCTGTAAATTTTTGAGAATATGCTGTGACGAAACTTGAGCACCGTTCTTCTTTTCTTTCTTATCACGAGTCTTCTTTAGCCTAATGAGCACAATCATCACACGATAACGACTATTCTTTTCATTTAACTTGTAAACAAGTTGAACTAATAATAATAATTGATGTACAAAGGAGAAGTGTCCTACATATTTGAGGTAAAAAATAAAATAAATATACTTCTACTTCATCCGTGTTTACAAAGTTAAATGTTATCGATTTACAAAAAATGGTCACCTATCCACACACTGACCAGGCTCGACACTGCTTGACCATACATATTAAAACATCGGTCCCACTGAATACACAAGTAGTAAGCACATTCACATAAAAATAATTAGGATTACAGTATATAAAATGCGTTAATTAAAATAGCAAATGCCTTACCTTATCACAGGCGATCCAAAGCCACTGCACATCATCTGCTACGCACACTATATTCCTCCAATATTTCACTCACTTCCTATATCACGCAACAGAAAATATTAATAAAATTCACTTAGCAACATTTTCATTTTTAATCAACAATACGTATAACAATTAAGAATAAAATTAATTGTGAGCACATTGTTATAATTAGAATACTGTTTTTATTCGTTTACAAATATGGGATTAATATAGAGCTGGCAGCAACAATATATACAACTCATCCTGTATGTATCGTAAATCCTAACTTGAGAAGACATCTCTGACGCAAACAATGAGACAAGAAATCAAATACTATATCCGACACATTTGGGGTTTATTGAACTTCAATGTTGGAAGATACCACCTTGTCGGTAGTACAAATGTAATATCCTTACAACACGCGGAACTTTTGCCAGGCATATCTAGGAATTTGGGAAGATTAATTGATATCCTTAATGTGCAATGTATGATTATGACGCATTGTTATGTACACGCAGACGGAACCAGGACAATCTATAGATGACATTTGCACTGTGTTTGGACAATTTGTTCGCAGAAAATAACCGTTTTTGTCTATGAATACTTGAGAACATGGAAGGTATGAGATATACATTTTATGCGCAAATATTATAATACAAATCATTGTTAGTTTGGTGGATGCGTGAAAGAAAGAAAAGGAGTAGATTTTTGCAGACGTCCGGATATAAAGCGAGAACTGAGAATACGCATCTATAACATCTATTTTCTTTGTGTTAATGATATCGATGAACTAAACGGGGAAACTAAAATACAACTGTTTGCAGTATAATTCGAAGTATAGTCAAGTGCAGAGGCGTACTCACGGGGTGTCCACCGGGTGCGGACTCCTCGCAAAAGTTCCTAAGTGAACATACATTTGCAGACTTTCTCATTAAATGTAGTTATTAACAGGGAAAATATTGATGTATCATCAATATAAATCTGATCTTACACTTCATCTGTACTCTGTCTGTATCATGTTTTTGTGAAAAAGTAAGTGGAATATTTATCGTGTTTTCGAATGCAGAATAATAGTATATAGACATAGTGGCTTGTAGTATTGGAACCTTGCCCCCCGAAGCTTGGATCCCTTAGAAGAAAAAAAAATGCATGCGCGCCTGGTGAAATGGTTAACGAATTCAGTTCACTCGATGAATCGACAGATAGTAATACACATTTCGACAGATCGACAGCATTCGACAGATACAGACATATGAAAGTAGCACAAGAATTAGGCGAAAGTCCGTGCGTTTCCTCAATTCACGTAGGAAACAACAGAAAATATCAACTACCATAAAATAATCCGTATATATATTTAATTTATTTGGAATAAAATAAATATAGAAACAACCTGTTCATACATAACTACGGTAAGTGCGTTAATTGCTAACGTAAGAACAAATATGAAACAAGGCACAAAATAAAAAAGAAAAATAAAGTTAAAGGGAATAAATATTTAGGCTTGATTGTCATTCGTATTAAGAAGCTGGGTAATAAAATGTTAAAATCTACAGAAAATTATGAAATTAAATCAGGATTTGAAATAAAAGTCTATACATTGGAAGTAGGCCAGGGAGTTTGCAAGGCAGATGTGTGCGACACGCGTTACTTTATAGATTCCCTTCATTGAACTATAGTAAGCAGTACGAAGATGGTACTTTGCGTATAATCACAGGAAGGATTGAAGTTAATTACCATGGTAATATAATTATTTATTGATAAGTATTTCCATGTTAAATTATGAAAATTATAAGCACAAGGAGGGTGAAAAAGTAGTGTGACCGACTTAGCAATGACTGAAACATAAAATAGAAAAGCGAATAAAAACAAATGCCTTTTGAGTTATGTGGAATAAAGTTTCTTCTAGCCAGTAAGGAAGAATAGGATCTGGTGCATTCATTGAATACCTGAAAAAAATCGTTTATCAAAATAGAAGGAAACACACTTATCGTTGTGGCAACTACGAACTTCTGTTTACCTCAGCCCGCCTCAGCAAGTGCTTTCTATCCGGTCCGCGCTCCGTAACCAAACTCAACGCTGCCTGCTAGCGAAAATTTCATTCTTCAGTATCGTTGAGTTTATTGCAGAAAGCAATGGCAGATACGGCATCAGCACCTGCAGCCCCGGCACAGGCTTCTCCTAAGAAGTCTGCAAAGCCTAAGAAACCAAAAACAACACCTTCTCATCCAAGAACATCAGAAATGGTGAACAACGCCATCAAGAATTTGAAGGAAAGGGGAGGAAGTTCACTGCAAGCTATTAAGAAATACATCTCTCAGAACTACAAAGTGGATGCCGAGAAGCTTGCTCCATTTATCAAGAAATACTTGAGAAGTGCAGTTGCTTCTGGGTCTTTGGTTCAGACCAAGGGAAAAGGTGCATCTGGATCGTTTAAGCTTAGTGCTTCATCGCTGAAGGAGAAGCCTGAAGGTGGATCTTCAACCAAGGCGAAACGATCAGCATCAAAGGAGAAGAAGCCTGCGAAAAAGCCAGCAGCTAAACGTCCCAAGAAGACTGGTGAAAAGAAAAAGGCTGCTGCTCCCAAACCTAAGAAATCACCATCTAAAGTGAAGAAGGCAAAAACTCCCAAGAAGCCAAAGGCCCCGAAGCCAAAGAAGGCTACAGCAAAACCGAAAAGTGCTAAGAAGGCTGCACCAAAGAAGAAGTAAATGTGTCAGTAAATCATCTGACATTTTAAAACGGCTCTTTTTAGAGCCATCAAATACTTTGAGAAGAGTAAAATTGTGCTTTTCCTATCATTATCACATGTTCATTCATAGCAATGTATAGTATACACGCAAGGGACTTTGAGTTTTCTTTTTAACCGAAGCACTTCTTGATGTAAGTGCTTTATAACAGAGGGGAATTGAGGGTGGGGAAAGAAAGCTTTCACGGGTGTCAAGAATGGTGTACTCGAAAAAAAATGGGGAACACATTACGTAATGTCAATTTGTGATCACTTACTTTTTCCTTGTTCCTATCTTCAAGTAGCGAAACAGTACAGAAAACGCACTTAATGCATTTGTTAGAAAAACTTTTGCAGGCTGACTGGGTTCGATTCTCGGTGGGAGCTCAAATGTTTCGCATTGCACGTTAATAAGTAGGTCCACGTTTGAAACAGCCTTGCTGCTGAAAGGGACACTAAACTAAAATCAACTCTTTTCAAGGCTGGGGTGAAAGAAATGTTCGAACTTATTACAACTCGTGAAAGTGAAGTAGACTATGTTTCAATTTAACGTCGTACTATTATGATTTTTATGATAAAGGAGACGGGTGATTACGCCTAATGAATGATGGAAATACTGGTGTAATGAGAAAGTGTTAGGAAAAGGGAACACGCTAATAACCACGGATACCGTCTTATAATTCGTAATATTGCTATAAAGAAAAATAGTAACACCAGCAGAAATGTAGGTGTACAATTGAACTGATGTTAAGTACAAACAGACACTTAAAGAAAGTTTAGTTTAACGTTTGCATTCAACAGCAGCGACCTCTGACAAAATAATATTACTTTTGCTACCTTGGAAGAAGTACATATTTCGCCTGCGAGTTCTATCAGATTAATAACGTTGAGAAGGGCAAACAGTGGTTGAATCGAAGTTAAGTTATGCAACATATGGCAAAATCGAACCCTTGACCACATAAAACGAAGATAATCAATCGGTAAACATAGGGGAAAACTAAAGAATATACTTGAAAGATAGGATGATATACGAAACGACAGGAAAACGAAGGTAGATGTATTAACTATGCAACATACGGCGTGAGAATTTAAAAAAAAAAGATAACAAGTATGGACAAGATCCTTGTTAGGATAACAGCATCTCTAAGTAGTGTATTGGTCCTAAAAAGGACCGTTTTTGAACTCAGTGCCAGAACTTCAAACTTAAGCACGTTCCCCACGGATGCGGCGAGCAAGCTGAATGTCCTTAGGCATGATTGTGACTCTCTTTGCGTGAATAGCACACAAGTTGGTGTCTTCGAAAAGCCCTACAAGGTAAGCTTCACTTGCCTCCTGTAAAGCCATGACAGCTGAGCTTTGGAAGCGAAGATCTGTCTTGAAATCTTGTGCAATTTCTCGGACGAGTCGTTGGAAGGGCAGCTTGCGGATGAGCAATTCAGTGCTCTTCTGGTAACGACGAATTTCTCGGAGAGCCACAGTACCAGGCCTGTAACGATGGGGCTTTTTCACTCCACCGGTAGCTGGAGCACTCTTTCTTGCAGCTTTGGTGGCAAGCTGCTTTCGAGGAGCTTTGCCTCCAGTAGATTTCCTAGCTGTCTGCTTGGTACGTGCCATTGCAACTGTCACGACTTGTTTCAAATAATTGCGCGCTGAATGAAGTCAAGTTATATAAAGAGCAAAACCGTTAAATCAAGCTATTTCTCATTGGATAAAGTCAGTCGAAAAGGACAGTTCTCATTGGCTTAGACACGTTTTGTGTTTTTCCTCCGTGCTTTCCCTGCATGATCGAAGGAACAAAACCACGAGTCTTGGGCTGCTTGGGCTTGTATTTCTCGTGTGTGGTGAGCGAAGCAGTAACATATCGAAATGACAGGACGTGGAAAAGGAGGCAAGGGTCTTGGCAAAGGAGGTGCCAAGCGCCACCGTAAAGTTCTTCGTGACAACATCCAGGGTATCACCAAACCCGCTATTAGGCGTCTTGCTCGCCGTGGTGGTGTGAAGCGTATCTCTGGTCTCATTTATGAAGAGACCCGAGGAGTATTGAAAGTATTCCTGGAGAACGTAATCAGAGATGCTGTTACATACACAGAACACGCCAAGAGGAAGACAGTGACAGCTATGGATGTTGTGTATGCCTTGAAGAGGCAAGGAAGAACCCTGTACGGTTTCGGAGGTTAAGTTGGGGTTCCTCCTATTTTGGATATAAAATTGGCATAAACGGCTCTTTTCAGAGCCAACAAATTTATATAAAGGGAAAGATTTACTTTGTGCGATTTTCTGTTAGATTATAAGAATTCGTGTAACTACATTAAAGCCTTTTGATGCACACTAAATTACAGACGTAGAGAGATTAATTTGAGAAAATCATACGTTTTTTTTTACATTATGTACGTTCATGTATACGTATTCATATCATGTAGCAGTATTAATGCTGGAGAAGGGGTTCTGGTTGGAAATTGGCGATTTGTTGGAAGTAGCGAGCATGAGAGATGCGAAACGCAAGTCGGAATTTCTGTTCTGACAGTAGGATGTACGTATAGAGGCTTATACAACTTCTATACTGTGCTGTGAGGGGCGAATAATGCGTTAGAAACCTGAATCTTGTCCTTTATCTTGTTTACGTGGTCTTGGGTTCGATTTCTTTCTTTTGCGGTAGTGTCTATTGTGATTTACATGTAAATTAATGACACTTCGTAGCGGGTTACTAAAATAAAGAGTAATACAAATATGAGATGTAGGTTAATGCATTGTATACTTCACATTATTTACTAAAGAAAGGCAGTAGTTACAAGAAACCTAGGCTCGCTCGTTGGGCACAGTAGCAAATGAGTTCTGAGATCAGAGAATAAGAGTAGTTGCGTATTACAAACCATATACATATAACACATATCACACAAATATGAATATCGACCTTGCAAAGAATAAATCGTACTTAAGTGTGCATTTAATGTCATTACTATGTTGCAAAAGAAATTTAGGAAAGTTTTCTGATCCGCTCTGTTCATGATGTCATTGGGGCATAGTAATGAACAATAATAAATGTCGAGAACATATTGAACAGAGTAATTTCAGCCAAGCCAACGCAAGAGAGAAACATGAGTGCTTTAAGAATGTTGGAAATTCCTTTGTCTAGCATGAAGTACATGAGAATATGTGGTATGAGGTTTTCTTCCATTGCTGAGAATCTGGGCTCGACTGTCCTGTCCTCTGGGTAATATGAGCCCGATGTACGCAAATATCAAAAAAATGTAGCTAGCGACAATACAAAAGGTAATGATCTTATAATTAATAATGTAGTGGGAACTAAGCACATCGCTGTTTGGAGTATTCTAAAGTTAGTGTGACTTCCTATGGGCTTCAATTACGATCGACGACTACACATATACTAATTAATCGAATAGCAGCGAGAATTTCGAATGAAACTAAGCAACTATCTCAGACACTTTTGATGAGTCTGTATATCGAAAACAATTCATTTCAATCGTAAATCTCCTCTATAAAGGGGTTTGTGGCCCTCATAAGGGCCGATTTGTATGAGATATAGGTCTTACATTTATGCCTTCTTCTCAGTTTTCTTGGGCAGAAGTACAGCTTGAATGTTGGGCAAAACACCACCCTGAGCGATTGTAACTCCAGACAACAACTTGTTTAATTCCTCGTCGTTACGGATAGCTAACTGCAGATGACGTGGAATAATCCTAGTCTTCTTGTTGTCACGAGCAGCGTTGCCTGCCAACTCAAGAACTTCAGCTGCCAGGTATTCCATGACTGCAGCCAAATACACGGGAGCGCCAGCACCAACTCGTTCGGCATAGTTACCCTTTCGCAAAAGACGATGGATTCTGCCTACTGGGAATTGAAGGCCAGCCCTGCTGGAGCGGGACTTGCTCTTTCCCTTGACTTTTCCACCTTTGCCGCGACCAGACATTGTTCAATATTCTTTCGTAATAAGATGAGAGGAAAAATTGCGGCCTCCCATGAATCAAGTCAGTTTTGTTACTACTTCAAGCGTGCACCCGAGTGCATCAAATGAAAAGCAAGGCAGTTGGCGCGAATTGAAACACGTACTGTAATTTAAATGAAGTCGAGGACATCCGACCCCTCTGAGGCCAGCAAGACTACTGAGCACTCCTTCAGCCTCTTCTTCAGGCACAAATCAGCAATTCACACAAAACCTGCTGACAACGGCTGCAAGCACACCTTTTCCAAGGGACACCCCTCCCTCAGGAGCCGCCCTATTGCAAAACGACCAACAAGATACTGATTTCTCTGATGACAACATGCAGTGTGAAGACAATACCGATGGTTCAACTGAAACTTTTAACCATCCGAAAAAAGTTGCCAGAAGAAGAATAGGGGACAATATCCACTCCCTGGTGGACTTCAAAAATAAGAATAAATATGCACCACTTCAAGATGAAGCGACGCTCGACACTGAAACCAACCCCACTGTGGAATCTTCACCTCGCATTCAGAAACCAAAATGTATTTACATCTATGGAATTGAAAAGAAATTCAACTTCACAAAAACTCTTATTCCTTCATTGAAGAAAGCAAAGCTTCAACAGGTTCAAGATTCCATCAAATTTACCAGCACGGATGCCTCAGACTATGACACGGTGTTAGCATATTGCAAACAGCAAAACTTACAGTATGCCACTGAAACTAACAAAAAAGATCTACCACTCAAAGTCGTCATTAGAAAACTACCAGTGGACACTCCGGTACAAGATATTCTAGATGATTTAAAAGCTTGTAAATACCCTGCTATAGATGTGAAACAACTAAAAGGCAAGAGCAAAAATTCTGATGACCGAATTTATCTTCCATTATTCCTAGTACTACTGGACAAAACACCAACATCTCAAACCATCTACGATTTGAAATATTTACTAAGTTACCGTGTCACAGTAGAACCTTACAAACCACAGGAATTCCTACAATGTTTCCGCTGCCAACGGCTAGGTCACAGCCAAGAATCATGTAATGCCGCACCTCGATGTCTCAAATGTGCTGCTCAACATCTCACAAAAACGTGTCCCAAAAAGACACGAGAAGAACCTGCTCGATGCTGTAACTGCCAAGGAGATCACCCGGCAAACTTCAGAGGCTGCATTATATTTCAGCAAGAAAAAGCTCGCAGACAATCCAATAAAAACAATAAAACATCTAGCAACTCCAAGGAAACACCGTCCTCGTCTGACAATTCCACCGAGAATACATCCACAACGAAGCCCAAACGGACTAATACCTATGCACAAAGACTGCAAAGATCAACCACCTCAGATACAAATGAAGACCCTGCTCCCAATGATGTCTTTAGCAGCATTAAAGAACTTATTCAATTATTCAAAGGACTGAATCTCGCTGCAATGATCCAAAAAGCGAAGAAAGGGCTTCAGAAACTTAAAACTGCCAAGGATGCTTTATCAAAATTTCAAATACTTATAGAATTGGTTGCTGATATTTTTGATGATGGCAGCGACTAAACCTAAAATCAACCGTCATATACATTTACTTTATTGGAACGCCAATGGAATTATAACCCAACAAACTGATCTATCCTACTTACTTCACGAACGAGATGTTGACATCGCACTCATCCAGGAAACCAAACTAAAACCTTCCAAAAACTTCAAACTCCAGAATTACAATGTTTTACGTCAAGATCGGCCCACACCAGGAGGAGGTCTTGCTGTGATCATCAAGAAATGTCTTCCGTATACACTACTAACTCTACCACCACTCAAATCAATAGAAGCCATGGGAATTGCTCTCCACGCACCTCAAGCCACTATTCATCTTATCTCTGCCTACAATAAACCTAGAAAGATCATAGATCCAGATGATCTCATCCTACTTCGCAGAATGAACTCCAAAATCATCATAGCAGGGGACTTGAATGCCAAACATGCACTATGGAATGCAAAGAAAAATAACCGTGTCGGCGAAGCTCTGGAAGCAGACTTACACCGTATTCAATTAATTCCACTCGCTCCAGAAGAACCTACTCATTATCCACACAATGGAGGTCCTCCGGATGTGCTGGACATGATCCTCTATCAGGACGTTCATTTCACCATCCTACCTGAATCAATAAACGCCTTAAATTCTGATCATAATCCAGTGTACATCGAGTTCAGACATGATCACGCAACCGACAGCTCTATCCCTTGCATCACTTGGACCACTGACTGGGATGCCTACCGCAAAATCTTAACTACAATTCTTAATCTCCGTATAAAAATGGATACTCCACAAGCTCTTGACAAGGCAGTAGAAAATTTAACGGCGCAAATCAACAGCGCTTACCAGTTGACAACCACAAAACAAGAAGGTCTTCATCATCAGTCTCCGGCCGAAGCGTCACGTACAAGATTGTTAGTTCACCTAAAACGATGGATTCGAAAACTCTGGCAAATTACCAGACATCCTATTTTCAAGGCTCTTTTCAACAAACTCACAACGATAGTCCGCGAACGCATTCTTCGCATCAAAATTCAACAATGGGATCACAAACTGGCATCACTCACTACTCCATCCTTTGAATTCTGGAATCTTGTGCGAACTATGAAGAACTCCAATACAACTTACCGGCCACCTCTCCAAGGTCCCCAAGGACTAGTGTACACTGATGAAGATAAAGCTGATGTCTTTGCCGACATGCTTGAGGATCAATTTCAAACAAATCCTGAACCCTTTGATGATCAACATATTGAAAATGTCCACCGCTTTCTTCAACATCAACGAGATCATCCTCCAAACGAACCTCTCTCACCTGCACTGCTCACCTCACCAAGAGAAGTCGGAAAAATTCTTCAACATTTACATCCCAGAAAAGCATCCGGCCCAGATAAGATTCCTCCTCAAGCTCTCAAATACGCACCCAGAAAACTTGCTGTCTCTATCTGCAATATCTATCATGCCATGTTACGTCTCGGCCACTTCCCACAGCCATGGAAGGAAGCGTGCGTCATCTTACTCCCCAAACCTGGGAAGGACAAAAAATTTCCACAGAACTATCGGCCGATCAGCCTACTCAACCATATCAGCAAAGTCCTGGAACGAATTCTCCAACGAAAGATGATACAGCACATAACTGCAAACAATATTCTTCCAGAACATCAATTCGCTTTCCGGTCAGACTTCTGTGCAGTCTCTCAACTTACCCGCCTTGTGGAACACATCACCTACGGCTTCAATGCAAAAGCTCACACTCTAGGAGTCTTCATCGACGTAGCCAAGGCCTTTGATCGGGTCTGGCACAATGGGCTTATTTACAAGTTACATCGCTACCTGTTTCCACAAGCAATAATCTCCATCATCGCTTCATATCTTCAAAATCGCTCCTTCAGGGTTAAAGTCAACAGAGTCACTACTCCACTCCGTCAAATTGCAGCAGGTGTTCCCCAAGGCTCCTGCCTATCTCCTATTCTCTATAACATCTATACTGCTGATATGCCAACCATGCCCCGTACAAAACTCGCCACTTTCGCTGATGACACTGCTCTCTTCTCACAAGATACAAATCTTCGTTATGCTGCCACTGCACTTCAAAGACACATAAATGCCCTGGAATCCTGGTTAACCAAATGGCGTATTGCAACTAATGCACAGAAAACGGTCCTCGTCCACTTCACCAGGAAACATCGCATCACTCAACCTCAGATTTTCTTGGATGGACACCAGCTTCAACCACAAGAAGGCGTTAAATATCTCGGCGTTTATCTAGACAAGAAACTCACATTCAAGACTCACCTTCAGCGTCAAGCAGCAAAAGGGAAAAACACACTGCACCGCATTCAAAGTCTCCTCCGATCTCGCTTCTTCTCACATACCTTACGCATCAGAATTTATAATATGATCATCCGCTCGCAGCTCCTCTACGCACACCCAGCATGGGAACATGCAGCACCATCCCATCAACTTCTTCTCCAACGAGTACAAAATGAAGCCGCACGCATCATCACAGGTCATTCCCGTGATACAAAAATATGCCAACTGCACGAAGATCTGGATATTCCATACATTCAAGACATCATGAGAGAGCATTCTCGCATTTTCTGGCAGCGCCTCGGAGCATCTCAACACACTATTCTCAACGAAGTAGGACATCTTCAACCACCTCGCCATACCTACAAAATGCCACGTCAACAGTAAAAAAAAAAAAAAAAAAAAAAAAAAAAAAAAAAAAAAAAAAATTCAAAGGACAGCGACAGTTGCGTCCGGGAAAAATCACACTCCGTAAAAAATCAGTCATGCACACATCATATAAGAGGCAAGAGTCTTCAGACTCGGAACTCACAATTTAAAATTGTCACGATACACTTGGCACTTGGCACTTGGCGGACACATCTAATTTTGCTGAACGAGTGAGTCATCATGCCACCAAAAACTAGCGGAAAGGCTGCAAAGAAGGCTGGTAAAGCCCAAAAGAATATCTCCAAGGGAGATAAGAAGAAGAAGAGGAGGAGGAAGGAGAGCTATGCCATTTACATCTACAAAGTTTTGAAGCAAGTGCATCCTGACACTGGCATATCTAGCAAAGCTATGAGTATCATGAACAGCTTTGTTAATGACATCTTCGAGCGTATTGCTGCTGAAGCTTCTCGTTTGGCCCATTACAATAAGCGGTCAACTATCACCAGCCGGGAAATCCAAACAGCTGTGCGCCTTCTTTTGCCTGGTGAACTTGCCAAGCACGCTGTAAGTGAGGGTACGAAGGCTGTTACCAAGTACACAAGCTCTAAGTAAAAATCTTCTTCAAGATTTTTCATTTCAAACGGTCCTTGTCAGGACCAACACATTATTCGAAAGAGTTAAATCACGAAATTTGCTTCATTCTGTTATGTAGAAACACGTTGAAATCCAATTTCTATATGCTGTTAGTAAAAAAGTAAAGCACATAGCGGAGATGTGTCGTGCTTGTATACGAAAGGCATTTACTCGCCGGAGATCTACACTTAGTCATAATAATTTACTTTTAAAAAGTGGTAATACATTCCGTGTTAAGTATAGTAGTAGGTGCACACGGATCGGAAATCAGGTTATTTTAATGTGCCGTGCAAATAAACAGGCTGTTAGTGTAAGAAATAGTGGGTATAACGCTTAGAATATCGATTAATCGCTATGAAATAATGTTGATAAATTATCTCTTGAAAGTACTATAAAATTAATGTTTCTAGTATTTTCGTACTTGAAGGATAATGAAATTTGAAAAAGAGATGCCAACAGCACCTGGTGTTCCCAGGCGGTCACCCATCCAAGTACTGACCAGGCCCGATGCTGCTTGACTTCGGTGATCGGACGAGAACCGGTATATTCAGCATGGTATGGCCGTTGGCGAATGCATATGGCTTCGAGTGAGTTATTGTAGCTACGTAGGTTTGTCGGTGAATACTCAAAAAGACCAGCGCGTGGAAAGCGTTGCTAATTGTTTTAAGTAATGCATGATTACGAAATTATCGTGGTGAACGATGTGAGAATATTCGTCTTTGTGAAAAACAAAATTAGAAAAAGTATACCAACAGCACCTGGTGTTCCCAGGCGGTCACCCATCCAAGTACTGACCAGGCCCGATGCTGCTTGACTTCGGTGATCGGACGAGAACCGGTATATTCAGCATGGTATGGCCGTTGGCAACTACCTTTTCTTCAATGTCCTGTTAAGGAAGTATGTTTTAAGTAAGAATTGACATTATTAACTATAAAGGCAAGCATATTAACGTCGTTAACATTACTTGGAATATACTAATATTCGAATAAATATTTGAATGTTCGAATGATGAGTGATTCGGATGTTCATAGTGCCACTGTGTCCTATCGAGTTTACTATCACGAACCACGTATGAAATTGTATATAAATAAATAAAAATAAATCCTTTATTAAGTATTGATTACAGGAAAAAGGCAAACTTACATTCTTTAATGTACACAATGAAATGTATGAAAGATATTTTTAAGATATGTTTCACTTACCCTTTATAACGCAAGGTAGTTTTCAGTGTAGCATTCTCTTCAGCTGCGAGATAACGTAAGGCAGATGATCATTCAGTCGTGAAGCACTAAAATGTAATATACATTTTAACTATTATCGATAAGAATTATTTACTGCAGGGATGCAAATAAAGTGAGGCAAATTAGTAAATAAAAACCGATACTGTAACTGATAATATAATTAGTTGTATCTGTATTAGTTGTATATACAGTAATCGCACGATTATCCGCGGAGTTGGATGTTGGCATAATCGCGCATAATCAGCAGTATGAGCAGAAAAGGGAAATGAAATGAAATATTTAGATTTACGTCGCATACTTATACCGGTTACGCTAAAGGAGACGGTGATGATGAGTACTGAATGAAGAAAGTGGGAGGAAACGGGAGAAACCCGAGAAAACCCATGAGCACGGTCTTTATGCACGACAAAGTTCACACGGCACGAGCTGGGATTGAATCAGGGACCCCAAGCACCGGAGGCCAAAAAACGGACAAAAAGTCTTTCGTGCAACTTTCGTTTTCGGTAAAAAGTTTACACATAATTTAGAAAGAGTAGTTTTCTGGTCTTTTTATTTCACAAGTTGGTTCATGTCTATATTTTTTACATGCATAAAAAATTTTTCAACTCCCTTGCTTATTTCCTGTTAAAGACCTCTACCTCTGATTGTATTTTTTGCACATATTCTTATTGTTTTCAGACAACATTTCTAAAAGCGTAATTTATCGTCAGCAAGAAAAGAAAAGGAAAGCCTCGGATAGTGGAATGTGTACTGTATATATATATATATATATATATATATATATATATATACGTATTAGTATATAGTTTTATTTTATACGTCTCCTATTATTACACAATGTGCAGATATTGTCAAAGCGCAAGTAAATATGTATAACTCCCCGTTCTGCACTTAATAACTTGAAAGAAGTTCGGGGAAGGTAGTGTAACAGAAAGTGCAAACAGAAATGAGGGTTTAAAGGCATTTAATATTATTCCGTAGTAGTATGATTTTTTGTAAAAAAAAAAATATATATATATATATATATATATATATATATATATATATATCTAAACATACATATTCAATGATATAGTAAGAGGTTAGCAGCACTGATAGAACTGCAGAAAGTACAAAACCGTTAATAAGAAAGAGAGAGAGATGGTGGCCGCTTTTGTGCTTTTCATTGGCTAATTCCGAATTGCGCGCGAATACGTACGAGATTTCTTTCTTTTTCCTCTTCGCAGCCCAGATGTTGCCAATTAGAAGTTTTTAGTACTACATTTGTATGAAAATGTTGCCTTTAAGAAATGTGGTTTGCATACAGAGAAAAGAGCAAAATGAATATTTACCTTAGTGGGCATGAAAAAAGACGAAACATTTTGCAAGATGGACACACGAACTTCCTTAATGCAGGCGTTCAGTACATTATTGTAAAGAAAAAAACACTAAAAAGAATTACTTCAATATCCCTAGCAACATTCAACAATTCATAGAGAAAAATCTTTATTTTGAGAACAATGGAAAACTATGTAATTGTAGATAACTACTAAATTTAATGATTAAGGAAAACGTTTAGGCCCGGCCCTTCAGAAAGAAAGTGCACAGAATATTCTCTCATGGAAGCAATTGCAAAATCAACATTTTGTTTGCAGTTATAATTAGAGGATCTATATACAGGGTGTTCGAAAAAGAATGTATCCTCTTGAAAGAAAATATTCTCTGGGCCCCTAATCCTTTATATACCGAAAGGAAGTTTGTATAGCATTTTTTCTTACCTTCGTTAGAAGAATTGAAAGTGACTACTATCGTGACACGGGAGATATTTAATCGATAGTCGAATTACTCACATACTCGAATGAACACGTCTCTTGTAAGGAGAGGAAAGGCTTCTGTGATCCGCTATCGCAGCTGTGTCATATCTGCAGAGAATGTTAGGACACAAACGTGATCTTTGAGAGCCTCGTGAAAAGAAGTCGCATAGTATCATGTGTGGAGACATCGGGGCCATCTGAAGAACGCTTCATCATTAGGACCAAGGGCGAGTTACGAAACACTCTGGGATATATTTATTAACATAACTTCTCGTCATTCTGCAAGTGTGGTGGAGCTCCATCCTATTGGAAAAGGAAACCTCGGGAGCCCTCTTCATGTGTAGGTATCGTTCACATCTGAAGCATGTGAAGATAGATTACTGTACTATCGTGTACCTAAAATCATTTTCTACGAATACGAACATGTCTACACTGAAGGCAGTGCAGCTCTTTTTCTCTTTTTTTTGGTCATGTATTGTAACGCGGGGCAATGCACACAATAACATGTAATGTTGTGTATCATCATAAAGGGCCAGGGCGATGATTGGATCTTGATGGACGTGGAGAACTGATAGGTGATGTGAGTGGTATTGTGATCTATGGTTGTATGTTTACTGATGAATGCATAAGGAGAGGTGAAGGGGTTGCCTTTTTTTTTATGTCGATCGGGAGGGAAGCGATTGGGAAACTTTTGACTTTGTTTTTCAACCGAATATATTGATTGAATAGGTCGCCGACAATTTTACGGGGCGTCACGTCGTTGCCTTTTTCATGTCGATCGCGAGCGAAGCGAGCGTTTTTTTTTTTTTTTTTTTTTTTTTTTTTTTTTTTTTTTACCGACAATATGTATTGAATCGGTTGCCAACACCTTTAGGGGCGCGTCACGTCCTTCTTTCTGTGCTGATCGCGAGCGAAGCGAGCGCGAAATTTTTGACTTTTTTTTTTTTTTTTTTTTTTTTTTTACCCACAATATTTATTCAATCGGTCGCCAACACTTTTAGGGGTGCGTCACGTCCTCTTTTCTCTGCTGATCGCGAGCGAAGCGAGCGCGAAATTTTGACCTTTTTTTCTCTTTTTAATTCTTTTTTTTCTTTAAGAAAAAATATTGATTTCATAGGTCGCGAACATTTTTACGGGATGCAACATCGTTTATTTGTTTTTCCAACCGTCTTTCTGTCTTGAGCCCCCGCCAAGTTAACTTTATGGTGGACAAAAACTATGTGCGGTGGGTTACCGCGGGGTTCTCCCGTTTCCTCCCACTTTCTTCATTCCACCACCATTTCAATCATTTCTCATAATCAGCGCCTCTTTTAGCCTAAGCGGCATAACGTGGGACGTAAAACAAAGATTTCCTTTAGTTGCTTTCTGTCTTGATTACGAGCGCGAAATTTTTTACTTTTTTTTTCTTTCTTTTGATATTATTCATTTAATAGGACGGCAACACCTTTACGGGCCGCCGCGTCGTCGTTTACACTTCTTCAGCCCATATTCTTTCTGCTTGTTCGTTTTCCGGCATCTTGTTATCACCGCCCGCGGCAATGCCTATGTCTTTCATCGCTTTTTGAAGCAAATCTTTAATAAATATGCACTCTCACATTTGTACTAATATGCATACCACAGTGGATAGACTGTAACTAGGAAAGCAGAAGCCTGCATATCATATTATTTAACAGTTGAAAGTGAACTGTCATTTTAAGTTTGATTTTGATCAGATGAGTGCAGTTCAACTCGTCGACAATTGTGAAGATTCTCGAGGTTAGGGACCATCCATTTTGTGCTTTGTAATGAAAATGGCTGCAGCCAAACTTCTCTGATCTGAATGAAACTTGGCATGATGATACATCTTGACCTGCTCTACAAGTTTATTTAGTATTTTCCGTTGCGCAGGCTTTTGCTTCTCCAGGTTCTCCCATGGAACTGAGAAACGTATTCAGTCGAACTTCTGCGGTAAGTCAGTATATCATCCTGAGAAGTTTGATCGAGATAGCAGAGGTTCGACTATTCGTTTTTCAATTCCATGTGATATTACAACACGGTGAACTAAATTTATATAGAAACACTTTGATTTTGTTTTGTTTTTTGCTAGCATTAAACTGAGAAAATGTTATTCAATAGACAGAGAACACCACTCAAAGAAAAGTACATCATAAGAATATATATATGGTTGCTGTGGTTCTCGGTTTAATTTGCTAGTTAAGAAACTTGCTCTAAATAAGTACATCTTACAGGTGAAAAACTAAGCCAGGCGATAGAATTAAATATAAAGTTATACACTTTTATTTTACGTTTACTAGTGTTGGGTTACTACTGTAAAATAAGTCAGTATATATGAAAGATAACTGTATTAGGTACTATTTTCCACCGGCGGTGTATTCTTGCATAGTGTACTTAATGTTTACAAGCGGGGCGCTACTAGTATGGATGCATGACAAGTGCTATTGAAACTCGAAAACTAACTGGTTTCCACTACCCTTGCTTATACGTATACCCGCGTCGCCTTCGCTCCTGTTCACTTTGGACGCACATTCTTGCTATCGCTCAGGCCCCCAGCTTTCTCCTGTTTTGGCTCCCTTAAATAGTATTCGTGCTTTTTATTGGCCACCTGGCAAAGCACTTGTAATGATTTTACACCAGTAACTCTAAAATACATGTGTATTACTTTATTTAATTCTGTCGTCTGCAGAATTTTTTTTTTTTTCGTACAAATATGCCTTTTCATGCAGAACACTGAATTTTGCCTGTAAATTTTTGAGAATATGCTGTGACGAAACTTGAGCACCGTTCTTCTTTTCTTTCTTATCACGAGTCTTCTTTAGCCTAATGAGCACAATCATCACACGATAACGACTATTCTTTTCATTTAACTTGTAAACAAGTTGAACTAATAATAATAATTGATGTACAAAGGAGAAGTGTCCTACATATTTGAGGTAAAAAATAAAATAAATATACTTCTACTTCATCCGTGTTTACAAAGTTAAATGTTATCGATTTACAAAAAATGGTCACCTATCCACACACTGACCAGGCTCGACACTGCTTGACCATACATATTAAAACATCGGTCCCACTGAATACACAAGTAGTAAGCACATTCACATAAAAATAATTAGGATTACAGTATATAAAATGCGTTAATTAAAATAGCAAATGCCTTACCTTATCACAGGCGATCCAAAGCCACTGCACATCATCTGCTACGCACACTATATTCCTCCAATATTTCACTCACTTCCTATATCACGCAACAGAAAATATTAATAAAATTCACTTAGCAACATTTTCATTTTTAATCAACAATACGTATAACAATTAAGAATAAAATTAATTGTGAGCACATTGTTATAATTAGAATACTGTTTTTATTCGTTTACAAATATGGGATTAATATAGAGCTGGCAGCAACAATATATACAACTCATCCTGTATGTATCGTAAATCCTAACTTGAGAAGACATCTCTGACGCAAACAATGAGACAAGAAATCAAATACTATATCCGACACATTTGGGGTTTATTGAACTTCAATGTTGGAAGATACCACCTTGTCGGTAGTACAAATGTAATATCCTTACAACACGCGGAACTTTTGCCAGGCATATCTAGGAATTTGGGAAGATTAATTGATATCCTTAATGTGCAATGTATGATTATGACGCATTGTTATGTACACGCAGACGGAACCAGGACAATCTATAGATGACATTTGCACTGTGTTTGGACAATTTGTTCGCAGAAAATAACCGTTTTTGTCTATGAATACTTGAGAACATGGAAGGTATGAGATATACATTTTATGCGCAAATATTATAATACAAATCATTGTTAGTTTGGTGGATGCGTGAAAGAAAGAAAAGGAGTAGATTTTTGCAGACGTCCGGATATAAAGCGAGAACTGAGAATACGCATCTATAACATCTATTTTCTTTGTGTTAATGATATCGATGAACTAAACGGGGAAACTAAAATACAACTGTTTGCAGTATAATTCGAAGTATAGTCAAGTGCAGAGGCGTACTCACGGGGTGTCCACCGGGTGCGGACTCCTCGCAAAAGTTCCTAAGTGAACATACATTTGCAGACTTTCTCATTAAATGTAGTTATTAACAGGGAAAATATTGATGTATCATCAATATAAATCTGATCTTACACTTCATCTGTACTCTGTCTGTATCATGTTTTTGTGAAAAAGTAAGTGGAATATTTATCGTGTTTTCGAATGCAGAATAATAGTATATAGACATAGTGGCTTGTAGTATTGGAACCTTGCCCCCCGAAGCTTGGATCCCTTAGAAGAAAAAAAAATGCATGCGCGCCTGGTGAAATGGTTAACGAATTCAGTTCACTCGATGAATCGACAGATAGTAATACACATTTCGACAGATCGACAGCATTCGACAGATACAGACATATGAAAGTAGCACAAGAATTAGGCGAAAGTCCGTGCGTTTCCTCAATTCACGTAGGAAACAACAGAAAATATCAACTACCATAAAATAATCCGTATATATATTTAATTTATTTGGAATAAAATAAATATAGAAACAACCTGTTCATACATAACTACGGTAAGTGCGTTAATTGCTAACGTAAGAACAAATATGAAACAAGGCACAAAATAAAAAAGAAAAATAAAGTTAAAGGGAATAAATATTTAGGCTTGATTGTCATTCGTATTAAGAAGCTGGGTAATAAAATGTTAAAATCTACAGAAAATTATGAAATTAAATCAGGATTTGAAATAAAAGTCTATACATTGGAAGTAGGCCAGGGAGTTTGCAAGGCAGATGTGTGCGACACGCGTTACTTTATAGATTCCCTTCATTGAACTATAGTAAGCAGTACGAAGATGGTACTTTGCGTATAATCACAGGAAGGATTGAAGTTAATTACCATGGTAATATAATTATTTATTGATAAGTATTTCCATGTTAAATTATGAAAATTATAAGCACAAGGAGGGTGAAAAAGTAGTGTGACCGACTTAGCAATGACTGAAACATAAAATAGAAAAGCGAATAAAAACAAATGCCTTTTGAGTTATGTGGAATAAAGTTTCTTCTAGCCAGTAAGGAAGAATAGGATCTGGTGCATTCATTGAATACCTGAAAAAAATCGTTTATCAAAATAGAAGGAAACACACTTATCGTTGTGGCAACTACGAACTTCTGTTTACCTCAGCCCGCCTCAGCAAGTGCTTTCTATCCGGTCCGCGCTCCGTAACCAAACTCAACGCTGCCTGCTACGAGGAAGTGAGAAGAAAGCGAGCAATCAACTTCTGGAGAGCCATCAGAAACTCCCCACACCAACATGTGAGAGCAATAGGAACAGCACAACCTCGTAGAATGATCTACAAGATGCCAAGACCGCCAGACTGAACCACAATCAACTCCAGCCAGGGACGCGCGACAGTTGCGGTCCCTTCAGCATCAATTGAAAACAGAAACTAAAACAACAATAACAACACAAGCATGAAGGCAAGGGCCCAGGCCCGAAACTTCCACCATGGAGCAATCCAGCCAAAAGAAGAAGAAGAAGAAGTAGCGAAAATTTCATTCTTCAGTATCGTTGAGTTTATTGCAGAAAGCAATGGCAGATACGGCATCAGCACCTGCAGCCCCGGCACAGGCTTCTCCTAAGAAGTCTGCAAAGCCTAAGAAACCAAAAACAACACCTTCTCATCCAAGAACATCAGAAATGGTGAACAACGCCATCAAGAATTTGAAGGAAAGGGGAGGAAGTTCACTGCAAGCTATTAAGAAATACATCTCTCAGAACTACAAAGTGGATGCCGAGAAGCTTGCTCCATTTATCAAGAAATACTTGAGAAGTGCAGTTGCTTCTGGGTCTTTGGTTCAGACCAAGGGAAAAGGTGCATCTGGATCGTTTAAGCTTAGTGCTTCATCGCTGAAGGAGAAGCCTGAAGGTGGATCTTCAACCAAGGCGAAACGATCAGCATCAAAGGAGAAGAAGCCTGCGAAAAAGCCAGCAGCTAAACGTCCCAAGAAGACTGGTGAAAAGAAAAAGGCTGCTGCTCCCAAACCTAAGAAATCACCATCTAAAGTGAAGAAGGCAAAAACTCCCAAGAAGCCAAAGGCCCCGAAGCCAAAGAAGGCTACAGCAAAACCGAAAAGTGCTAAGAAGGCTGCACCAAAGAAGAAGTAAATGTGTCAGTAAATCATCTGACATTTTAAAACGGCTCTTTTTAGAGCCATCAAATACTTTGAGAAGAGTAAAATTGTGCTTTTCCTATCATTATCACATGTTCATTCATAGCAATGTATAGTATACACGCAAGGGACTTTGAGTTTTCTTTTTAACCGAAGCACTTCTTGATGTAAGTGCTTTATAACAGAGGGGAATTGAGGGTGGGGAAAGAAAGCTTTCACGGGTGTCAAGAATGGTGTACTCGAAAAAAAATGGGGAACACATTACGTAATGTCAATTTGTGATCACTTACTTTTTCCTTGTTCCTATCTTCAAGTAGCGAAACAGTACAGAAAACGCACTTAATGCATTTGTTAGAAAAACTTTTGCAGGCTGACTGGGTTCGATTCTCGGTGGGAGCTCAAATGTTTCGCATTGCACGTTAATAAGTAGGTCCACGTTTGAAACAGCCTTGCTGCTGAAAGGGACACTAAACTAAAATCAACTCTTTTCAAGGCTGGGGTGAAAGAAATGTTCGAACTTATTACAACTCGTGAAAGTGAAGTAGACTATGTTTCAATTTAACGTCGTACTATTATGATTTTTATGATAAAGGAGACGGGTGATTACGCCTAATGAATGATGGAAATACTGGTGTAATGAGAAAGTGTTAGGAAAAGGGAACACGCTAATAACCACGGATACCGTCTTATAATTCGTAATATTGCTATAAAGAAAAATAGTAACACCAGCAGAAATGTAGGTGTACAATTGAACTGATGTTAAGTACAAACAGACACTTAAAGAAAGTTTAGTTTAACGTTTGCATTCAACAGCAGCGACCTCTGACAAAATAATATTACTTTTGCTACCTTGGAAGAAGTACATATTTCGCCTGCGAGTTCTATCAGATTAATAACGTTGAGAAGGGCAAACAGTGGTTGAATCGAAGTTAAGTTATGCAACATATGGCAAAATCGAACCCTTGACCACATAAAACGAAGATAATCAATCGGTAAACATAGGGGAAAACTAAAGAATATACTTGAAAGATAGGATGATATACGAAACGACAGGAAAACGAAGGTAGATGTATTAACTATGCAACATACGGCGTGAGAATTTAAAAAAAAAAGATAACAAGTATGGACAAGATCCTTGTTAGGATAACAGCATCTCTAAGTAGTGTATTGGTCCTAAAAAGGACCGTTTTTGAACTCAGTGCCAGAACTTCAAACTTAAGCACGTTCCCCACGGATGCGGCGAGCAAGCTGAATGTCCTTAGGCATGATTGTGACTCTCTTTGCGTGAATAGCACACAAGTTGGTGTCTTCGAAAAGCCCTACAAGGTAAGCTTCACTTGCCTCCTGTAAAGCCATGACAGCTGAGCTTTGGAAGCGAAGATCTGTCTTGAAATCTTGTGCAATTTCTCGGACGAGTCGTTGGAAGGGCAGCTTGCGGATGAGCAATTCAGTGCTCTTCTGGTAACGACGAATTTCTCGGAGAGCCACAGTACCAGGCCTGTAACGATGGGGCTTTTTCACTCCACCGGTAGCTGGAGCACTCTTTCTTGCAGCTTTGGTGGCAAGCTGCTTTCGAGGAGCTTTGCCTCCAGTAGATTTCCTAGCTGTCTGCTTGGTACGTGCCATTGCAACTGTCACGACTTGTTTCAAATAATTGCGCGCTGAATGAAGTCAAGTTATATAAAGAGCAAAACCGTTAAATCAAGCTATTTCTCATTGGATAAAGTCAGTCGAAAAGGACAGTTCTCATTGGCTTAGACACGTTTTGTGTTTTTCCTCCGTGCTTTCCCTGCATGATCGAAGGAACAAAACCACGAGTCTTGGGCTGCTTGGGCTTGTATTTCTCGTGTGTGGTGAGCGAAGCAGTAACATATCGAAATGACAGGACGTGGAAAAGGAGGCAAGGGTCTTGGCAAAGGAGGTGCCAAGCGCCACCGTAAAGTTCTTCGTGACAACATCCAGGGTATCACCAAACCCGCTATTAGGCGTCTTGCTCGCCGTGGTGGTGTGAAGCGTATCTCTGGTCTCATTTATGAAGAGACCCGAGGAGTATTGAAAGTATTCCTGGAGAACGTAATCAGAGATGCTGTTACATACACAGAACACGCCAAGAGGAAGACAGTGACAGCTATGGATGTTGTGTATGCCTTGAAGAGGCAAGGAAGAACCCTGTACGGTTTCGGAGGTTAAGTTGGGGTTCCTCCTATTTTGGATATAAAATTGGCATAAACGGCTCTTTTCAGAGCCAACAAATTTATATAAAGGGAAAGATTTACTTTGTGCGATTTTCTGTTAGATTATAAGAATTCGTGTAACTACATTAAAGCCTTTTGATGCACACTAAATTACAGACGTAGAGAGATTAATTTGAGAAAATCATACGTTTTTTTTTACATTATGTACGTTCATGTATACGTATTCATATCATGTAGCAGTATTAATGCTGGAGAAGGGGTTCTGGTTGGAAATTGGCGATTTGTTGGAAGTAGCGAGCATGAGAGATGCGAAACGCAAGTCGGAATTTCTGTTCTGACAGTAGGATGTACGTATAGAGGCTTATACAACTTCTATACTGTGCTGTGAGGGGCGAATAATGCGTTAGAAACCTGAATCTTGTCCTTTATCTTGTTTACGTGGTCTTGGGTTCGATTTCTTTCTTTTGCGGTAGTGTCTATTGTGATTTACATGTAAATTAATGACACTTCGTAGCGGGTTACTAAAATAAAGAGTAATACAAATATGAGATGTAGGTTAATGCATTGTATACTTCACATTATTTACTAAAGAAAGGCAGTAGTTACAAGAAACCTAGGCTCGCTCGTTGGGCACAGTAGCAAATGAGTTCTGAGATCAGAGAATAAGAGTAGTTGCGTATTACAAACCATATACATATAACACATATCACACAAATATGAATATCGACCTTGCAAAGAATAAATCGTACTTAAGTGTGCATTTAATGTCATTACTATGTTGCAAAAGAAATTTAGGAAAGTTTTCTGATCCGCTCTGTTCATGATGTCATTGGGGCATAGTAATGAACAATAATAAATGTCGAGAACATATTGAACAGAGTAATTTCAGCCAAGCCAACGCAAGAGAGAAACATGAGTGCTTTAAGAATGTTGGAAATTCCTTTGTCTAGCATGAAGTACATGAGAATATGTGGTATGAGGTTTTCTTCCATTGCTGAGAATCTGGGCTCGACTGTCCTGTCCTCTGGGTAATATGAGCCCGATGTACGCAAATATCAAAAAAATGTAGCTAGCGACAATACAAAAGGTAATGATCTTATAATTAATAATGTAGTGGGAACTAAGCACATCGCTGTTTGGAGTATTCTAAAGTTAGTGTGACTTCCTATGGGCTTCAATTACGATCGACGACTACACATATACTAATTAATCGAATAGCAGCGAGAATTTCGAATGAAACTAAGCAACTATCTCAGACACTTTTGATGAGTCTGTATATCGAAAACAATTCATTTCAATCGTAAATCTCCTCTATAAAGGGGTTTGTGGCCCTCATAAGGGCCGATTTGTATGAGATATAGGTCTTACATTTATGCCTTCTTCTCAGTTTTCTTGGGCAGAAGTACAGCTTGAATGTTGGGCAAAACACCACCCTGAGCGATTGTAACTCCAGACAACAACTTGTTTAATTCCTCGTCGTTACGGATAGCTAACTGCAGATGACGTGGAATAATCCTAGTCTTCTTGTTGTCACGAGCAGCGTTGCCTGCCAACTCAAGAACTTCAGCTGCCAGGTATTCCATGACTGCAGCCAAATACACGGGAGCGCCAGCACCAACTCGTTCGGCATAGTTACCCTTTCGCAAAAGACGATGGATTCTGCCTACTGGGAATTGAAGGCCAGCCCTGCTGGAGCGGGACTTGCTCTTTCCCTTGACTTTTCCACCTTTGCCGCGACCAGACATTGTTCAATATTCTTTCGTAATAAGATGAGAGGAAAAATTGCGGCCTCCCATGAATCAAGTCAGTTTTGTTACTACTTCAAGCGTGCACCCGAGTGCATCAAATGAAAAGCAAGGCAGTTGGCGCGAATTGAAACACGTACTGTAATTTAAATGAAGTCGATAAATCGGCGGACACATCTAATTTTGCTGAACGAGTGAGTCATCATGCCACCAAAAACTAGCGGAAAGGCTGCAAAGAAGGCTGGTAAAGCCCAAAAGAATATCTCCAAGGGAGATAAGAAGAAGAAGAGGAGGAGGAAGGAGAGCTATGCCATTTACATCTACAAAGTTTTGAAGCAAGTGCATCCTGACACTGGCATATCTAGCAAAGCTATGAGTATCATGAACAGCTTTGTTAATGACATCTTCGAGCGTATTGCTGCTGAAGCTTCTCGTTTGGCCCATTACAATAAGCGGTCAACTATCACCAGCCGGGAAATCCAAACAGCTGTGCGCCTTCTTTTGCCTGGTGAACTTGCCAAGCACGCTGTAAGTGAGGGTACGAAGGCTGTTACCAAGTACACAAGCTCTAAGTAAAAATCTTCTTCAAGATTTTTCATTTCAAACGGTCCTTGTCAGGACCAACACATTATTCGAAAGAGTTAAATCACGAAATTTGCTTCATTCTGTTATGTAGAAACACGTTGAAATCCAATTTCTATATGCTGTTAGTAAAAAAGTAAAGCACATAGCGGAGATGTGTCGTGCTTGTATACGAAAGGCATTTACTCGCCGGAGATCTACACTTAGTCATAATAATTTACTTTTAAAAAGTGGTAATACATTCCGTGTTAAGTATAGTAGTAGGTGCACACGGATCGGAAATCAGGTTATTTTAATGTGCCGTGCAAATAAACAGGCTGTTAGTGTAAGAAATAGTGGGTATAACGCTTAGAATATCGATTAATCGCTATGAAATAATGTTGATAAATTATCTCTTGAAAGTACTATAAAATTAATGTTTCTAGTATTTTCGTACTTGAAGGATAATGAAATTTGAAAAAGAGATGCCAACAGCACCTGGTGTTCCCAGGCGGTCACCCATCCAAGTACTGACCAGGCCCGATGCTGCTTGACTTCGGTGATCGGACGAGAACCGGTATATTCAGCATGGTATGGCCGTTGGCGAATGCATATGGCTTCGAGTGAGTTATTGTAGCTACGTAGGTTTGTCGGTGAATACTCAAAAAGACCAGCGCGTGGAAAGCGTTGCTAATTGTTTTAAGTAATGCATGATTACGAAATTATCGTGGTGAACGATGTGAGAATATTCGTCTTTGTGAAAAACAAAATTAGAAAAAGTATACCAACAGCACCTGGTGTTCCCAGGCGGTCACCCATCCAAGTACTGACCAGGCCCGATGCTGCTTGACTTCGGTGATCGGACGAGAACCGGTATATTCAGCATGGTATGGCCGTTGGCAACTACCTTTTCTTCAATGTCCTGTTAAGGAAGTATGTTTTAAGTAAGAATTGACATTATTAACTATAAAGGCAAGCATATTAACGTCGTTAACATTACTTGGAATATACTAATATTCGAATAAATATTTGAATGTTCGAATGATGAGTGATTCGGATGTTCATAGTGCCACTGTGTCCTATCGAGTTTACTATCACGAACCACGTATGAAATTGTATATAAATAAATAAAAATAAATCCTTTATTAAGTATTGATTACAGGAAAAAGGCAAACTTACATTCTTTAATGTACACAATGAAATGTATGAAAGATATTTTTAAGATATGTTTCACTTACCCTTTATAACGCAAGGTAGTTTTCAGTGTAGCATTCTCTTCAGCTGCGAGATAACGTAAGGCAGATGATCATTCAGTCGTGAAGCACTAAAATGTAATATACATTTTAACTATTATCGATAAGAATTATTTACTGCAGGGATGCAAATAAAGTGAGGCAAATTAGTAAATAAAAACCGATACTGTAACTGATAATATAATTAGTTGTATCTGTATTAGTTGTATATACAGTAATCGCACGATTATCCGCGGAGTTGGATGTTGGCATAATCGCGCATAATCAGCAGTATGAGCAGAAAAGGGAAATGAAATGAAATATTTAGATTTACGTCGCATACTTATACCGGTTACGCTAAAGGAGACGGTGATGATGAGTACTGAATGAAGAAAGTGGGAGGAAACGGGAGAAACCCGAGAAAACCCATGAGCACGGTCTTTATGCACGACAAAGTTCACACGGCACGAGCTGGGATTGAATCAGGGACCCCAAGCACCGGAGGCCAAAAAACGGACAAAAAGTCTTTCGTGCAACTTTCGTTTTCGGTAAAAAGTTTACACATAATTTAGAAAGAGTAGTTTTCTGGTCTTTTTATTTCACAAGTTGGTTCATGTCTATATTTTTTACATGCATAAAAAATTTTTCAACTCCCTTGCTTATTTCCTGTTAAAGACCTCTACCTCTGATTGTATTTTTTGCACATATTCTTATTGTTTTCAGACAACATTTCTAAAAGCGTAATTTATCGTCAGCAAGAAAAGAAAAGGAAAGCCTCGGATAGTGGAATGTGTACTGTATATATATATATATATATATATATATATATATATATATATACGTATTAGTATATAGTTTTATTTTATACGTCTCCTATTATTACACAATGTGCAGATATTGTCAAAGCGCAAGTAAATATGTATAACTCCCCGTTCTGCACTTAATAACTTGAAAGAAGTTCGGGGAAGGTAGTGTAACAGAAAGTGCAAACAGAAATGAGGGTTTAAAGGCATTTAATATTATTCCGTAGTAGTATGATTTTTTGTAAAAAAAAAAATATATATATATATATATATATATATATATATATATATATATCTAAACATACATATTCAATGATATAGTAAGAGGTTAGCAGCACTGATAGAACTGCAGAAAGTACAAAACCGTTAATAAGAAAGAGAGAGAGATGGTGGCCGCTTTTGTGCTTTTCATTGGCTAATTCCGAATTGCGCGCGAATACGTACGAGATTTCTTTCTTTTTCCTCTTCGCAGCCCAGATGTTGCCAATTAGAAGTTTTTAGTACTACATTTGTATGAAAATGTTGCCTTTAAGAAATGTGGTTTGCATACAGAGAAAAGAGCAAAATGAATATTTACCTTAGTGGGCATGAAAAAAGACGAAACATTTTGCAAGATGGACACACGAACTTCCTTAATGCAGGCGTTCAGTACATTATTGTAAAGAAAAAAACACTAAAAAGAATTACTTCAATATCCCTAGCAACATTCAACAATTCATAGAGAAAAATCTTTATTTTGAGAACAATGGAAAACTATGTAATTGTAGATAACTACTAAATTTAATGATTAAGGAAAACGTTTAGGCCCGGCCCTTCAGAAAGAAAGTGCACAGAATATTCTCTCATGGAAGCAATTGCAAAATCAACATTTTGTTTGCAGTTATAATTAGAGGATCTATATACAGGGTGTTCGAAAAAGAATGTATCCTCTTGAAAGAAAATATTCTCTGGGCCCCTAATCCTTTATATACCGAAAGGAAGTTTGTATAGCATTTTTTCTTACCTTCGTTAGAAGAATTGAAAGTGACTACTATCGTGACACGGGAGATATTTAATCGATAGTCGAATTACTCACATACTCGAATGAACACGTCTCTTGTAAGGAGAGGAAAGGCTTCTGTGATCCGCTATCGCAGCTGTGTCATATCTGCAGAGAATGTTAGGACACAAACGTGATCTTTGAGAGCCTCGTGAAAAGAAGTCGCATAGTATCATGTGTGGAGACATCGGGGCCATCTGAAGAACGCTTCATCATTAGGACCAAGGGCGAGTTACGAAACACTCTGGGATATATTTATTAACATAACTTCTCGTCATTCTGCAAGTGTGGTGGAGCTCCATCCTATTGGAAAAGGAAACCTCGGGAGCCCTCTTCATGTGTAGGTATCGTTCACATCTGAAGCATGTGAAGATAGATTACTGTACTATCGTGTACCTAAAATCATTTTCTACGAATACGAACATGTCTACACTGAAGGCAGTGCAGCTCTTTTTCTCTTTTTTTTGGTCATGTATTGTAACGCGGGGCAATGCACACAATAACATGTAATGTTGTGTATCATCATAAAGGGCCAGGGCGATGATTGGATCTTGATGGACGTGGAGAACTGATAGGTGATGTGAGTGGTATTGTGATCTATGGTTGTATGTTTACTGATGAATGCATAAGGAGAGGTGAAGGGGTTGCCTTTTTTTTTATGTCGATCGGGAGGGAAGCGATTGGGAAACTTTTGACTTTGTTTTTCAACCGAATATATTGATTGAATAGGTCGCCGACAATTTTACGGGGCGTCACGTCGTTGCCTTTTTCATGTCGATCGCGAGCGAAGCGAGCGTTTTTTTTTTTTTTTTTTTTTTTTTTTTTTTTTTTTTTTTACCGACAATATGTATTGAATCGGTTGCCAACACCTTTAGGGGCGCGTCACGTCCTTCTTTCTGTGCTGATCGCGAGCGAAGCGAGCGCGAAATTTTTGACTTTTTTTTTTTTTTTTTTTTTTTTTTTACCCACAATATTTATTCAATCGGTCGCCAACACTTTTAGGGGTGCGTCACGTCCTCTTTTCTCTGCTGATCGCGAGCGAAGCGAGCGCGAAATTTTGACCTTTTTTTCTCTTTTTAATTCTTTTTTTTCTTTAAGAAAAAATATTGATTTCATAGGTCGCGAACATTTTTACGGGATGCAACATCGTTTATTTGTTTTTCCAACCGTCTTTCTGTCTTGAGCCCCCGCCAAGTTAACTTTATGGTGGACAAAAACTATGTGCGGTGGGTTACCGCGGGGTTCTCCCGTTTCCTCCCACTTTCTTCATTCCACCACCATTTCAATCATTTCTCATAATCAGCGCCTCTTTTAGCCTAAGCGGCATAACGTGGGACGTAAAACAAAGATTTCCTTTAGTTGCTTTCTGTCTTGATTACGAGCGCGAAATTTTTTACTTTTTTTTTCTTTCTTTTGATATTATTCATTTAATAGGACGGCAACACCTTTACGGGCCGCCGCGTCGTCGTTTACACTTCTTCAGCCCATATTCTTTCTGCTTGTTCGTTTTCCGGCATCTTGTTATCACCGCCCGCGGCAATGCCTATGTCTTTCATCGCTTTTTGAAGCAAATCTTTAATAAATATGCACTCTCACATTTGTACTAATATGCATACCACAGTGGATAGACTGTAACTAGGAAAGCAGAAGCCTGCATATCATATTATTTAACAGTTGAAAGTGAACTGTCATTTTAAGTTTGATTTTGATCAGATGAGTGCAGTTCAACTCGTCGACAATTGTGAAGATTCTCGAGGTTAGGGACCATCCATTTTGTGCTTTGTAATGAAAATGGCTGCAGCCAAACTTCTCTGATCTGAATGAAACTTGGCATGATGATACATCTTGACCTGCTCTACAAGTTTATTTAGTATTTTCCGTTGCGCAGGCTTTTGCTTCTCCAGGTTCTCCCATGGAACTGAGAAACGTATTCAGTCGAACTTCTGCGGTAAGTCAGTATATCATCCTGAGAAGTTTGATCGAGATAGCAGAGGTTCGACTATTCGTTTTTCAATTCCATGTGATATTACAACACGGTGAACTAAATTTATATAGAAACACTTTGATTTTGTTTTGTTTTTTGCTAGCATTAAACTGAGAAAATGTTATTCAATAGACAGAGAACACCACTCAAAGAAAAGTACATCATAAGAATATATATATGGTTGCTGTGGTTCTCGGTTTAATTTGCTAGTTAAGAAACTTGCTCTAAATAAGTACATCTTACAGGTGAAAAACTAAGCCAGGCGATAGAATTAAATATAAAGTTATACACTTTTATTTTACGTTTACTAGTGTTGGGTTACTACTGTAAAATAAGTCAGTATATATGAAAGATAACTGTATTAGGTACTATTTTCCACCGGCGGTGTATTCTTGCATAGTGTACTTAATGTTTACAAGCGGGGCGCTACTAGTATGGATGCATGACAAGTGCTATTGAAACTCGAAAACTAACTGGTTTCCACTACCCTTGCTTATACGTATACCCGCGTCGCCTTCGCTCCTGTTCACTTTGGACGCACATTCTTGCTATCGCTCAGGCCCCCAGCTTTCTCCTGTTTTGGCTCCCTTAAATAGTATTCGTGCTTTTTATTGGCCACCTGGCAAAGCACTTGTAATGATTTTACACCAGTAACTCTAAAATACATGTGTATTACTTTATTTAATTCTGTCGTCTGCAGAATTTTTTTTTTTTTCGTACAAATATGCCTTTTCATGCAGAACACTGAATTTTGCCTGTAAATTTTTGAGAATATGCTGTGACGAAACTTGAGCACCGTTCTTCTTTTCTTTCTTATCACGAGTCTTCTTTAGCCTAATGAGCACAATCATCACACGATAACGACTATTCTTTTCATTTAACTTGTAAACAAGTTGAACTAATAATAATAATTGATGTACAAAGGAGAAGTGTCCTACATATTTGAGGTAAAAAATAAAATAAATATACTTCTACTTCATCCGTGTTTACAAAGTTAAATGTTATCGATTTACAAAAAATGGTCACCTATCCACACACTGACCAGGCTCGACACTGCTTGACCATACATATTAAAACATCGGTCCCACTGAATACACAAGTAGTAAGCACATTCACATAAAAATAATTAGGATTACAGTATATAAAATGCGTTAATTAAAATAGCAAATGCCTTACCTTATCACAGGCGATCCAAAGCCACTGCACATCATCTGCTACGCACACTATATTCCTCCAATATTTCACTCACTTCCTATATCACGCAACAGAAAATATTAATAAAATTCACTTAGCAACATTTTCATTTTTAATCAACAATACGTATAACAATTAAGAATAAAATTAATTGTGAGCACATTGTTATAATTAGAATACTGTTTTTATTCGTTTACAAATATGGGATTAATATAGAGCTGGCAGCAACAATATATACAACTCATCCTGTATGTATCGTAAATCCTAACTTGAGAAGACATCTCTGACGCAAACAATGAGACAAGAAATCAAATACTATATCCGACACATTTGGGGTTTATTGAACTTCAATGTTGGAAGATACCACCTTGTCGGTAGTACAAATGTAATATCCTTACAACACGCGGAACTTTTGCCAGGCATATCTAGGAATTTGGGAAGATTAATTGATATCCTTAATGTGCAATGTATGATTATGACGCATTGTTATGTACACGCAGACGGAACCAGGACAATCTATAGATGACATTTGCACTGTGTTTGGACAATTTGTTCGCAGAAAATAACCGTTTTTGTCTATGAATACTTGAGAACATGGAAGGTATGAGATATACATTTTATGCGCAAATATTATAATACAAATCATTGTTAGTTTGGTGGATGCGTGAAAGAAAGAAAAGGAGTAGATTTTTGCAGACGTCCGGATATAAAGCGAGAACTGAGAATACGCATCTATAACATCTATTTTCTTTGTGTTAATGATATCGATGAACTAAACGGGGAAACTAAAATACAACTGTTTGCAGTATAATTCGAAGTATAGTCAAGTGCAGAGGCGTACTCACGGGGTGTCCACCGGGTGCGGACTCCTCGCAAAAGTTCCTAAGTGAACATACATTTGCAGACTTTCTCATTAAATGTAGTTATTAACAGGGAAAATATTGATGTATCATCAATATAAATCTGATCTTACACTTCATCTGTACTCTGTCTGTATCATGTTTTTGTGAAAAAGTAAGTGGAATATTTATCGTGTTTTCGAATGCAGAATAATAGTATATAGACATAGTGGCTTGTAGTATTGGAACCTTGCCCCCCGAAGCTTGGATCCCTTAGAAGAAAAAAAAATGCATGCGCGCCTGGTGAAATGGTTAACGAATTCAGTTCACTCGATGAATCGACAGATAGTAATACACATTTCGACAGATCGACAGCATTCGACAGATACAGACATATGAAAGTAGCACAAGAATTAGGCGAAAGTCCGTGCGTTTCCTCAATTCACGTAGGAAACAACAGAAAATATCAACTACCATAAAATAATCCGTATATATATTTAATTTATTTGGAATAAAATAAATATAGAAACAACCTGTTCATACATAACTACGGTAAGTGCGTTAATTGCTAACGTAAGAACAAATATGAAACAAGGCACAAAATAAAAAAGAAAAATAAAGTTAAAGGGAATAAATATTTAGGCTTGATTGTCATTCGTATTAAGAAGCTGGGTAATAAAATGTTAAAATCTACAGAAAATTATGAAATTAAATCAGGATTTGAAATAAAAGTCTATACATTGGAAGTAGGCCAGGGAGTTTGCAAGGCAGATGTGTGCGACACGCGTTACTTTATAGATTCCCTTCATTGAACTATAGTAAGCAGTACGAAGATGGTACTTTGCGTATAATCACAGGAAGGATTGAAGTTAATTACCATGGTAATATAATTATTTATTGATAAGTATTTCCATGTTAAATTATGAAAATTATAAGCACAAGGAGGGTGAAAAAGTAGTGTGACCGACTTAGCAATGACTGAAACATAAAATAGAAAAGCGAATAAAAACAAATGCCTTTTGAGTTATGTGGAATAAAGTTTCTTCTAGCCAGTAAGGAAGAATAGGATCTGGTGCATTCATTGAATACCTGAAAAAAATCGTTTATCAAAATAGAAGGAAACACACTTATCGTTGTGGCAACTACGAACTTCTGTTTACCTCAGCCCGCCTCAGCAAGTGCTTTCTATCCGGTCCGCGCTCCGTAACCAAACTCAACGCTGCCTGCTAGCGAAAATTTCATACTGAGATACGGTAGTGAAATAAGTGAGATGTGCGTTTTTTCGCTCTCGTGTTCCGAGTGATAATTTGAGGAAATAAAGACAATTTTTCCCCAAATTTATTATAAACAGCATCATAAACACTCAACGATTTGTTGTGATTTGATTTCAGTGCGGTGCAAGTGATAAATTTAGTGTAAAGTGCTGTGCTGTAGCTAGCATTTGTAGAGTAGTGTGTGCACGTGCATGTTTTGGTCAAACAAAGCACTGCACGCACACTTCCCGCACAAGTGACTGCCAAAAAGTAGTCGTTCAGGAGCGCGGACCCGAAAGAAAGCACCCTATCGGGATTGGCCAGTTTGACTTCGAGATCTCGCTTCTGATTGGCTGTTTTAAACAGGCTCCCAGCCAGCCCTTAAAAAGGAGAACTCAGGCGCTTCACGTTCAGTCCGCCACGCTGTGTGGAGGAAGCAACACGTTGCGGCCACTCCCCATAGCAAATACATTATATCAATAAACTCTAGTGCAAGTGATTAGAACGATACACTCCCATATATGAATAAACTGATATCCCAACAGGAACAATTTCACGAGAAATAAGCAAAAAACACAGTGAAAGGCAAAAAGAAAAATAGGCCGGCCGGAGCACGCCCAAAAAGCTCACGGCACCCACGGGCACTCCCCCCCCCCATAATAAGAGACAGTGCTATCAAGACCCTGCGGTCCTTTCAAGGGCCACCGGAACTATAGTGCTTGAGTAGGATTTCCATTCAGTGATTCCAGCCATGAACGAAGGGAACACCCAAGCCCCCGTGCCACGTAAGGGCAGACCAACGACCAGCAAGGGGCCCCGCCCCAGGAAAGCCCCCCCCAGCAATCTTAACACCGTCACTAAGCAGCTCCAGGGGCTCAAATTCACCGCCCTGGGCACAGTCCGTAAGCGAAGAGTAACCATCACCAAGGCCAAGAAACCAACGAAAACCCCACAGGAGCCCCCCCCGATGATCCCACCACAGGAGACAGCGCCCGATACCCAATCCCCACAACAATTTCCCCCTTTACAACAAAGAGAGGAGGAAACTCCATACCAGTCAGAACCAGGAGTCTCAACAGATGTTCCGCCGCCCCCCCCAAGGCCCACAGAAGAAACCACCACCTCAGACGATGGATTCCTGCAGCCCCCCCGAAAATCTCTGAAAAGAGCACCGACTGGACCAGTGAGCTCCCTAGTGGAATTCAGGACCGAATGTAGGAACAGATTTTCCCCCCTAACACCAGACCAGCAAAGCACAACCCCCCCCCAGGATCAACCATCAACCTCAAATGAAGTGGACATGGAAGAAGGAAGTGAAGGACACAGTGCCACCATACCCCTCAGAGCCCGACAAGTTCCCCCCATATTCATATATGGAGTGGAAAAACAGAACACTTTAATGAAGACACTGGCGGCCGCACTCGCAGCCCCCCCCAAAGTGTGGTTTAACAAAGACTTTATTAAACTTCACTGCAATTCAATGAGCGACCACGCAAAAGTAGAGGCGTTCTGCAAACAGCAGAGCTACCCCTACTCAACAGAGCTCCCCAAAACTTCCCGCCCACTGAAAGTGGTAGTGAGGAAACTACCCATTGACACAGATCCGGAGGATGTGAAAACTGCACTGGAAGCACTGGGACACTCCGTCCTCGCAGTTCACCAGATGAGAGGCAGACCGGATGCGCAGGGCACCAGACCCCTATTCCCCCTGTTTCTCGTCTCGCTAGAAAAGAAGCAAGGGAAACCTAGCATCTACGAGCTCACCCGCCTACTTTGGTACAGAGTAGTGGTAGAGCCGTACAAAGGGAACGACCTGCTGCAATGCCACCGCTGCCAACGCGTTGGCCACTCACAACAAACGTGCCATGCAATACCACGATGCGTGAAGTGTGGGGAAAAGCATTCTACACAGGAGTGTCCCAAGAAGACCAGAGACGCCCCAGCAAAGTGTGTAAACTGCAGTGGCGCCCACCCTGCAAATTATCAGGGATGCCCGTACCTCCAGGCGGAGAAGAAGAAGAGGACAGGCAAGAACCAGCAAATCACCCCTCCACCACGCAAACAAGACAACTCTGCCCCACGACAAGAAGAACCACGTCAAGACAAGACAACCCAGAAGACACCTCCAGAAAACCCAGAATCACCACCATCGCCAACGCCCACAGCGACACCCTCAACATCTTCCACAGCGACATCACAAGCCACCACGTCACAGCCTGACCCGCCCGAGAAACCAGGGCCCAGCAGACAGACAGAACAGCAGCCAACGGAAACACAGTCATCCGAAGACGCCACAGCAGAGGACCCCAGCCTGGCGTCGTCACTCAAGGAGATCCTCAGCCTACTGACGGGGCTGAACGTCAAGAACTTCCTGAAGAACCTGAAGGAAGGACTGAAGAAGATCGCCGCAGCCAAAGATCCCATAACAAAATTGACGACACTCCTGGACGTAGCTGCAACACTCCTTGATGATGGCGCACAGTAACTCCCATATACACCGAGCCTTACGGGTGGCCTGCTGGAATGCTGAAGGCATTCAGAAACAAAAAGAAGAGTTCAAGGACTTCCTGGAGCGAGAGAACATCGACGTGGTACTGCTCTCGGAGACACACCTGAAGCCCCACCTCTCCCTACGAGTCAGGAACTACACCACATACAGGGATGACCGTCAGGGAAGGAAAGGCGGCACAGCAATTCTACTCAAACGGCAGATCGCACACGACCGTCTCCAACTCCCTGTACTACAGTCCCTGGAAACAACTGGCGTCACGCTGCATTCTCCAGATGGGCCACTACATATAGTCTCTGTTTACCGGGCACCTGGGAACAAACTCCACCCTCCGGATCTCATTGCTCTAAGAAGACTGGGACACAGGGTTCTGCTGGCAGGCGATTTCAACTGCAAACACCCGGCGTGGCATTCCAGGGTATCGAATGCAAACGGCAGAGCACTCCATCACGCTCTACGGCAGATAGATCTGATCCCGGCAGCACCAAGGGAACCCACCCATTTCCCAAGGAACGGGGGACTACCAGATGTGCTGGACATCACCCTGTCAGCCAACACAGCGATACTGGATGGCCCAGGTGTACTACATGACCTCCAGTCGGACCACATACCAGTGCTGTTCACTATAGCACTTAGACACCATGTTCCGGTGAACAGCTTACCCAAGCAAGCCACCACCGACTGGAATGAGTACACTCGCCTGCTAGCAGAGATGATCAACACCCGGCTTCCAGTGAGCACTTCAGAGGAGATCGACGATGCAGTCCAACACCTCACCACGGCCATCAGATCAGCCTATCGGCTGGCAACCACAGTTCAACAACAGGAGCAACAACAACAACCTGAAGACCTCCGAACGGCGGCCCTGATCTCCCTCAAAAGGTGGACCAGGCGCCAATGGCAGAAGACAAGGCACCCTCAGCTCAAGGTACTCTGGAATTCACTGGTGAAACGGGTGAAAAACCGGCTCCGGAGACAAATGTACTCAGCGTGGAACGAAAGACTGCAAGCCATAGACGCCCCATCCAGGGAGTTCTGGAAACTCCTCCGCGCTATAGCAAGACCCCCAGGCCCACCTCGTACACAACCCGTACGAGGGCTGCAGGGATTAGTGTATTCACCAAGAGAAATTGCATCAGTGTTTGCAGACCATCTCCAGGGGACCTTCCAGGAGAACAACACCCCTCCAGACGCCACCACGGAAGAAGCAGTGCAGGCCAGCCTGCGGGACATCCAGCAGGACTACCATCTCCCGGCGACAGACCTGGCTACTCCGAGGGAAATCACCAGAATAATCAAACGACTACACAACCGCAAGGCAGCAGGACCAGACGCAATTCCAACCCTGGCGATAAAGCAAGCACCGAGGAAAGCTGTGGTACTCCTCACGAGAATTACGAATGGCATCTTGAGAACGGGACACTTCCCATCAGTGTGGAAGGAAGCTCGAATCATAATGCTACCCAAGACTACAGGACACAGGACAGAGGCGAAAAACTATCGGCCGATCAGTCTGCTCTCCCACCTAGGAAAGATCGTGGAAAGAGTGATCCAAAGGAGAATCATGGACCAGGTGCAAGAAAGAGACAGCTTACCGGACCATCAACACGGATTCAGGCCTGGGCACAGCACCACCCTTCAGCTAGTCCGGGTAGTCGACAGAATAACTCATCAGTACAACGAAGGAGGCCACACCCTAGGCCTCTTTCTAGACATCGAAAAGGCATTCGACAGGGTGTGGCACAATGGACTGGTCCACAAACTACATCAAGCCGGCCTCCCCACATATCAAATCCGGATCATCTGGAGCTACCTGACCGATCGCCGATTCCGGGTGTTCCACTCAGGGCACCTAACAGACACCAGGCCAATCCACGCAGGAGTACCACAGGGGTCCTGCCTCTCTCCACTTCTGTATGCACTCTTCACTGCAGATATTCCTACGGACCATGGCACACTACTAGCCACCTACGCAGATGACACGGCAGTCTTTGCCCAGAATCGCAACCCACGGTACGCAGAAAGGGCAATGCAGAGACATATCATCAAACTCGAAGAGTGGACACAGAAGTGGAAGATCAGAATCAACCCAGCGAAGACCACCTTGGTAGACTTCACTAGAAGATACGCAAACCGGAACTTTACCATCACGATGTATGGAACCCTGCTACCTCTCGCAAAAGAAGCCAAGTACCTCGGAGTTATCCTGGACGACCGCCTAACATTCCGAAGACACCTAACGGAAACCTCCACCAAAGCAACTAGAACACTACGAGCACTGCTGCCAATTCTTCTCAGCGGGAGCTTCAGCCACAGTACCCGAAGACACATCTACGAAATCTGCATACGGCCCATCTTGTTGTACGCTCACCCTGCTTGGGAGCACGCAGCACGTCATCACCAACGTCAGCTACAGGTGATCCAGAACAGGGCAGCAAGAGCCATAACCCGGCACGCACTCGGAACCAGCATTGCACAACTACATGAAGATTTGGACCTCCCTCTCCTCCAGGAAGTTCGAGAGAACCTTTCAGCCAGATTCTGGGCACAGGTCACCAATCACCCCAACCCCAGCATCGCAGCCATTGGAACCAATGCACCTAGAAGACAAGTCTACAGGATGCCTCGACCACCCTAAGGAAAACAAACCGAAGGATCTGCGACAGTAGCGATCCGAAAAAGATAAGATGATGTAACACAAACGCCAAGAAAAGAACACTCAAATGCAAGTCAAGAGCACACGCTCGTTACTTGTAAAACTAAAATCCGCCAAGAACAACGAACGAACGAACGAACGAATTTCATTCTTCAGTATCGTTGAGTTTATTGCAGAAAGCAATGGCAGATACGGCATCAGCACCTGCAGCCCCGGCACAGGCTTCTCCTAAGAAGTCTGCAAAGCCTAAGAAACCAAAAACAACACCTTCTCATCCAAGAACATCAGAAATGGTGAACAACGCCATCAAGAATTTGAAGGAAAGGGGAGGAAGTTCACTGCAAGCTATTAAGAAATACATCTCTCAGAACTACAAAGTGGATGCCGAGAAGCTTGCTCCATTTATCAAGAAATACTTGAGAAGTGCAGTTGCTTCTGGGTCTTTGGTTCAGACCAAGGGAAAAGGTGCATCTGGATCGTTTAAGCTTAGTGCTTCATCGCTGAAGGAGAAGCCTGAAGGTGGATCTTCAACCAAGGCGAAACGATCAGCATCAAAGGAGAAGAAGCCTGCGAAAAAGCCAGCAGCTAAACGTCCCAAGAAGACTGGTGAAAAGAAAAAGGCTGCTGCTCCCAAACCTAAGAAATCACCATCTAAAGTGAAGAAGGCAAAAACTCCCAAGAAGCCAAAGGCCCCGAAGCCAAAGAAGGCTACAGCAAAACCGAAAAGTGCTAAGAAGGCTGCACCAAAGAAGAAGTAAATGTGTCAGTAAATCATCTGACATTTTAAAACGGCTCTTTTTAGAGCCATCAAATACTTTGAGAAGAGTAAAATTGTGCTTTTCCTATCATTATCACATGTTCATTCATAGCAATGTATAGTATACACGCAAGGGACTTTGAGTTTTCTTTTTAACCGAAGCACTTCTTGATGTAAGTGCTTTATAACAGAGGGGAATTGAGGGTGGGGAAAGAAAGCTTTCACGGGTGTCAAGAATGGTGTACTCGAAAAAAAATGGGGAACACATTACGTAATGTCAATTTGTGATCACTTACTTTTTCCTTGTTCCTATCTTCAAGTAGCGAAACAGTACAGAAAACGCACTTAATGCATTTGTTAGAAAAACTTTTGCAGGCTGACTGGGTTCGATTCTCGGTGGGAGCTCAAATGTTTCGCATTGCACGTTAATAAGTAGGTCCACGTTTGAAACAGCCTTGCTGCTGAAAGGGACACTAAACTAAAATCAACTCTTTTCAAGGCTGGGGTGAAAGAAATGTTCGAACTTATTACAACTCGTGAAAGTGAAGTAGACTATGTTTCAATTTAACGTCGTACTATTATGATTTTTATGATAAAGGAGACGGGTGATTACGCCTAATGAATGATGGAAATACTGGTGTAATGAGAAAGTGTTAGGAAAAGGGAACACGCTAATAACCACGGATACCGTCTTATAATTCGTAATATTGCTATAAAGAAAAATAGTAACACCAGCAGAAATGTAGGTGTACAATTGAACTGATGTTAAGTACAAACAGACACTTAAAGAAAGTTTAGTTTAACGTTTGCATTCAACAGCAGCGACCTCTGACAAAATAATATTACTTTTGCTACCTTGGAAGAAGTACATATTTCGCCTGCGAGTTCTATCAGATTAATAACGTTGAGAAGGGCAAACAGTGGTTGAATCGAAGTTAAGTTATGCAACATATGGCAAAATCGAACCCTTGACCACATAAAACGAAGATAATCAATCGGTAAACATAGGGGAAAACTAAAGAATATACTTGAAAGATAGGATGATATACGAAACGACAGGAAAACGAAGGTAGATGTATTAACTATGCAACATACGGCGTGAGAATTTAAAAAAAAAAGATAACAAGTATGGACAAGATCCTTGTTAGGATAACAGCATCTCTAAGTAGTGTATTGGTCCTAAAAAGGACCGTTTTTGAACTCAGTGCCAGAACTTCAAACTTAAGCACGTTCCCCACGGATGCGGCGAGCAAGCTGAATGTCCTTAGGCATGATTGTGACTCTCTTTGCGTGAATAGCACACAAGTTGGTGTCTTCGAAAAGCCCTACAAGGTAAGCTTCACTTGCCTCCTGTAAAGCCATGACAGCTGAGCTTTGGAAGCGAAGATCTGTCTTGAAATCTTGTGCAATTTCTCGGACGAGTCGTTGGAAGGGCAGCTTGCGGATGAGCAATTCAGTGCTCTTCTGGTAACGACGAATTTCTCGGAGAGCCACAGTACCAGGCCTGTAACGATGGGGCTTTTTCACTCCACCGGTAGCTGGAGCACTCTTTCTTGCAGCTTTGGTGGCAAGCTGCTTTCGAGGAGCTTTGCCTCCAGTAGATTTCCTAGCTGTCTGCTTGGTACGTGCCATTGCAACTGTCACGACTTGTTTCAAATAATTGCGCGCTGAATGAAGTCAAGTTATATAAAGAGCAAAACCGTTAAATCAAGCTATTTCTCATTGGATAAAGTCAGTCGAAAAGGACAGTTCTCATTGGCTTAGACACGTTTTGTGTTTTTCCTCCGTGCTTTCCCTGCATGATCGAAGGAACAAAACCACGAGTCTTGGGCTGCTTGGGCTTGTATTTCTCGTGTGTGGTGAGCGAAGCAGTAACATATCGAAATGACAGGACGTGGAAAAGGAGGCAAGGGTCTTGGCAAAGGAGGTGCCAAGCGCCACCGTAAAGTTCTTCGTGACAACATCCAGGGTATCACCAAACCCGCTATTAGGCGTCTTGCTCGCCGTGGTGGTGTGAAGCGTATCTCTGGTCTCATTTATGAAGAGACCCGAGGAGTATTGAAAGTATTCCTGGAGAACGTAATCAGAGATGCTGTTACATACACAGAACACGCCAAGAGGAAGACAGTGACAGCTATGGATGTTGTGTATGCCTTGAAGAGGCAAGGAAGAACCCTGTACGGTTTCGGAGGTTAAGTTGGGGTTCCTCCTATTTTGGATATAAAATTGGCATAAACGGCTCTTTTCAGAGCCAACAAATTTATATAAAGGGAAAGATTTACTTTGTGCGATTTTCTGTTAGATTATAAGAATTCGTGTAACTACATTAAAGCCTTTTGATGCACACTAAATTACAGACGTAGAGAGATTAATTTGAGAAAATCATACGTTTTTTTTTACATTATGTACGTTCATGTATACGTATTCATATCATGTAGCAGTATTAATGCTGGAGAAGGGGTTCTGGTTGGAAATTGGCGATTTGTTGGAAGTAGCGAGCATGAGAGATGCGAAACGCAAGTCGGAATTTCTGTTCTGACAGTAGGATGTACGTATAGAGGCTTATACAACTTCTATACTGTGCTGTGAGGGGCGAATAATGCGTTAGAAACCTGAATCTTGTCCTTTATCTTGTTTACGTGGTCTTGGGTTCGATTTCTTTCTTTTGCGGTAGTGTCTATTGTGATTTACATGTAAATTAATGACACTTCGTAGCGGGTTACTAAAATAAAGAGTAATACAAATATGAGATGTAGGTTAATGCATTGTATACTTCACATTATTTACTAAAGAAAGGCAGTAGTTACAAGAAACCTAGGCTCGCTCGTTGGGCACAGTAGCAAATGAGTTCTGAGATCAGAGAATAAGAGTAGTTGCGTATTACAAACCATATACATATAACACATATCACACAAATATGAATATCGACCTTGCAAAGAATAAATCGTACTTAAGTGTGCATTTAATGTCATTACTATGTTGCAAAAGAAATTTAGGAAAGTTTTCTGATCCGCTCTGTTCATGATGTCATTGGGGCATAGTAATGAACAATAATAAATGTCGAGAACATATTGAACAGAGTAATTTCAGCCAAGCCAACGCAAGAGAGAAACATGAGTGCTTTAAGAATGTTGGAAATTCCTTTGTCTAGCATGAAGTACATGAGAATATGTGGTATGAGGTTTTCTTCCATTGCTGAGAATCTGGGCTCGACTGTCCTGTCCTCTGGGTAATATGAGCCCGATGTACGCAAATATCAAAAAAATGTAGCTAGCGACAATACAAAAGGTAATGATCTTATAATTAATAATGTAGTGGGAACTAAGCACATCGCTGTTTGGAGTATTCTAAAGTTAGTGTGACTTCCTATGGGCTTCAATTACGATCGACGACTACACATATACTAATTAATCGAATAGCAGCGAGAATTTCGAATGAAACTAAGCAACTATCTCAGACACTTTTGATGAGTCTGTATATCGAAAACAATTCATTTCAATCGTAAATCTCCTCTATAAAGGGGTTTGTGGCCCTCATAAGGGCCGATTTGTATGAGATATAGGTCTTACATTTATGCCTTCTTCTCAGTTTTCTTGGGCAGAAGTACAGCTTGAATGTTGGGCAAAACACCACCCTGAGCGATTGTAACTCCAGACAACAACTTGTTTAATTCCTCGTCGTTACGGATAGCTAACTGCAGATGACGTGGAATAATCCTAGTCTTCTTGTTGTCACGAGCAGCGTTGCCTGCCAACTCAAGAACTTCAGCTGCCAGGTATTCCATGACTGCAGCCAAATACACGGGAGCGCCAGCACCAACTCGTTCGGCATAGTTACCCTTTCGCAAAAGACGATGGATTCTGCCTACTGGGAATTGAAGGCCAGCCCTGCTGGAGCGGGACTTGCTCTTTCCCTTGACTTTTCCACCTTTGCCGCGACCAGACATTGTTCAATATTCTTTCGTAATAAGATGAGAGGAAAAATTGCGGCCTCCCATGAATCAAGTCAGTTTTGTTACTACTTCAAGCGTGCACCCGAGTGCATCAAATGAAAAGCAAGGCAGTTGGCGCGAATTGAAACACGTACTGTAATTTAAATGAAGTCGATAAATCGGCGGACACATCTAATTTTGCTGAACGAGTGAGTCATCATGCCACCAAAAACTAGCGGAAAGGCTGCAAAGAAGGCTGGTAAAGCCCAAAAGAATATCTCCAAGGGAGATAAGAAGAAGAAGAGGAGGAGGAAGGAGAGCTATGCCATTTACATCTACAAAGTTTTGAAGCAAGTGCATCCTGACACTGGCATATCTAGCAAAGCTATGAGTATCATGAACAGCTTTGTTAATGACATCTTCGAGCGTATTGCTGCTGAAGCTTCTCGTTTGGCCCATTACAATAAGCGGTCAACTATCACCAGCCGGGAAATCCAAACAGCTGTGCGCCTTCTTTTGCCTGGTGAACTTGCCAAGCACGCTGTAAGTGAGGGTACGAAGGCTGTTACCAAGTACACAAGCTCTAAGTAAAAATCTTCTTCAAGATTTTTCATTTCAAACGGTCCTTGTCAGGACCAACACATTATTCGAAAGAGTTAAATCACGAAATTTGCTTCATTCTGTTATGTAGAAACACGTTGAAATCCAATTTCTATATGCTGTTAGTAAAAAAGTAAAGCACATAGCGGAGATGTGTCGTGCTTGTATACGAAAGGCATTTACTCGCCGGAGATCTACACTTAGTCATAATAATTTACTTTTAAAAAGTGGTAATACATTCCGTGTTAAGTATAGTAGTAGGTGCACACGGATCGGAAATCAGGTTATTTTAATGTGCCGTGCAAATAAACAGGCTGTTAGTGTAAGAAATAGTGGGTATAACGCTTAGAATATCGATTAATCGCTATGAAATAATGTTGATAAATTATCTCTTGAAAGTACTATAAAATTAATGTTTCTAGTATTTTCGTACTTGAAGGATAATGAAATTTGAAAAAGAGATGCCAACAGCACCTGGTGTTCCCAGGCGGTCACCCATCCAAGTACTGACCAGGCCCGATGCTGCTTGACTTCGGTGATCGGACGAGAACCGGTATATTCAGCATGGTATGGCCGTTGGCGAATGCATATGGCTTCGAGTGAGTTATTGTAGCTACGTAGGTTTGTCGGTGAATACTCAAAAAGACCAGCGCGTGGAAAGCGTTGCTAATTGTTTTAAGTAATGCATGATTACGAAATTATCGTGGTGAACGATGTGAGAATATTCGTCTTTGTGAAAAACAAAATTAGAAAAAGTATACCAACAGCACCTGGTGTTCCCAGGCGGTCACCCATCCAAGTACTGACCAGGCCCGATGCTGCTTGACTTCGGTGATCGGACGAGAACCGGTATATTCAGCATGGTATGGCCGTTGGCAACTACCTTTTCTTCAATGTCCTGTTAAGGAAGTATGTTTTAAGTAAGAATTGACATTATTAACTATAAAGGCAAGCATATTAACGTCGTTAACATTACTTGGAATATACTAATATTCGAATAAATATTTGAATGTTCGAATGATGAGTGATTCGGATGTTCATAGTGCCACTGTGTCCTATCGAGTTTACTATCACGAACCACGTATGAAATTGTATATAAATAAATAAAAATAAATCCTTTATTAAGTATTGATTACAGGAAAAAGGCAAACTTACATTCTTTAATGTACACAATGAAATGTATGAAAGATATTTTTAAGATATGTTTCACTTACCCTTTATAACGCAAGGTAGTTTTCAGTGTAGCATTCTCTTCAGCTGCGAGATAACGTAAGGCAGATGATCATTCAGTCGTGAAGCACTAAAATGTAATATACATTTTAACTATTATCGATAAGAATTATTTACTGCAGGGATGCAAATAAAGTGAGGCAAATTAGTAAATAAAAACCGATACTGTAACTGATAATATAATTAGTTGTATCTGTATTAGTTGTATATACAGTAATCGCACGATTATCCGCGGAGTTGGATGTTGGCATAATCGCGCATAATCAGCAGTATGAGCAGAAAAGGGAAATGAAATGAAATATTTAGATTTACGTCGCATACTTATACCGGTTACGCTAAAGGAGACGGTGATGATGAGTACTGAATGAAGAAAGTGGGAGGAAACGGGAGAAACCCGAGAAAACCCATGAGCACGGTCTTTATGCACGACAAAGTTCACACGGCACGAGCTGGGATTGAATCAGGGACCCCAAGCACCGGAGGCCAAAAAACGGACAAAAAGTCTTTCGTGCAACTTTCGTTTTCGGTAAAAAGTTTACACATAATTTAGAAAGAGTAGTTTTCTGGTCTTTTTATTTCACAAGTTGGTTCATGTCTATATTTTTTACATGCATAAAAAATTTTTCAACTCCCTTGCTTATTTCCTGTTAAAGACCTCTACCTCTGATTGTATTTTTTGCACATATTCTTATTGTTTTCAGACAACATTTCTAAAAGCGTAATTTATCGTCAGCAAGAAAAGAAAAGGAAAGCCTCGGATAGTGGAATGTGTACTGTATATATATATATATATATATATATATATATATATATATATATACGTATTAGTATATAGTTTTATTTTATACGTCTCCTATTATTACACAATGTGCAGATATTGTCAAAGCGCAAGTAAATATGTATAACTCCCCGTTCTGCACTTAATAACTTGAAAGAAGTTCGGGGAAGGTAGTGTAACAGAAAGTGCAAACAGAAATGAGGGTTTAAAGGCATTTAATATTATTCCGTAGTAGTATGATTTTTTGTAAAAAAAAAAATATATATATATATATATATATATATATATATATATATATATCTAAACATACATATTCAATGATATAGTAAGAGGTTAGCAGCACTGATAGAACTGCAGAAAGTACAAAACCGTTAATAAGAAAGAGAGAGAGATGGTGGCCGCTTTTGTGCTTTTCATTGGCTAATTCCGAATTGCGCGCGAATACGTACGAGATTTCTTTCTTTTTCCTCTTCGCAGCCCAGATGTTGCCAATTAGAAGTTTTTAGTACTACATTTGTATGAAAATGTTGCCTTTAAGAAATGTGGTTTGCATACAGAGAAAAGAGCAAAATGAATATTTACCTTAGTGGGCATGAAAAAAGACGAAACATTTTGCAAGATGGACACACGAACTTCCTTAATGCAGGCGTTCAGTACATTATTGTAAAGAAAAAAACACTAAAAAGAATTACTTCAATATCCCTAGCAACATTCAACAATTCATAGAGAAAAATCTTTATTTTGAGAACAATGGAAAACTATGTAATTGTAGATAACTACTAAATTTAATGATTAAGGAAAACGTTTAGGCCCGGCCCTTCAGAAAGAAAGTGCACAGAATATTCTCTCATGGAAGCAATTGCAAAATCAACATTTTGTTTGCAGTTATAATTAGAGGATCTATATACAGGGTGTTCGAAAAAGAATGTATCCTCTTGAAAGAAAATATTCTCTGGGCCCCTAATCCTTTATATACCGAAAGGAAGTTTGTATAGCATTTTTTCTTACCTTCGTTAGAAGAATTGAAAGTGACTACTATCGTGACACGGGAGATATTTAATCGATAGTCGAATTACTCACATACTCGAATGAACACGTCTCTTGTAAGGAGAGGAAAGGCTTCTGTGATCCGCTATCGCAGCTGTGTCATATCTGCAGAGAATGTTAGGACACAAACGTGATCTTTGAGAGCCTCGTGAAAAGAAGTCGCATAGTATCATGTGTGGAGACATCGGGGCCATCTGAAGAACGCTTCATCATTAGGACCAAGGGCGAGTTACGAAACACTCTGGGATATATTTATTAACATAACTTCTCGTCATTCTGCAAGTGTGGTGGAGCTCCATCCTATTGGAAAAGGAAACCTCGGGAGCCCTCTTCATGTGTAGGTATCGTTCACATCTGAAGCATGTGAAGATAGATTACTGTACTATCGTGTACCTAAAATCATTTTCTACGAATACGAACATGTCTACACTGAAGGCAGTGCAGCTCTTTTTCTCTTTTTTTTGGTCATGTATTGTAACGCGGGGCAATGCACACAATAACATGTAATGTTGTGTATCATCATAAAGGGCCAGGGCGATGATTGGATCTTGATGGACGTGGAGAACTGATAGGTGATGTGAGTGGTATTGTGATCTATGGTTGTATGTTTACTGATGAATGCATAAGGAGAGGTGAAGGGGTTGCCTTTTTTTTTATGTCGATCGGGAGGGAAGCGATTGGGAAACTTTTGACTTTGTTTTTCAACCGAATATATTGATTGAATAGGTCGCCGACAATTTTACGGGGCGTCACGTCGTTGCCTTTTTCATGTCGATCGCGAGCGAAGCGAGCGTTTTTTTTTTTTTTTTTTTTTTTTTTTTTTTTTTTTTTTTACCGACAATATGTATTGAATCGGTTGCCAACACCTTTAGGGGCGCGTCACGTCCTTCTTTCTGTGCTGATCGCGAGCGAAGCGAGCGCGAAATTTTTGACTTTTTTTTTTTTTTTTTTTTTTTTTTTACCCACAATATTTATTCAATCGGTCGCCAACACTTTTAGGGGTGCGTCACGTCCTCTTTTCTCTGCTGATCGCGAGCGAAGCGAGCGCGAAATTTTGACCTTTTTTTCTCTTTTTAATTCTTTTTTTTCTTTAAGAAAAAATATTGATTTCATAGGTCGCGAACATTTTTACGGGATGCAACATCGTTTATTTGTTTTTCCAACCGTCTTTCTGTCTTGAGCCCCCGCCAAGTTAACTTTATGGTGGACAAAAACTATGTGCGGTGGGTTACCGCGGGGTTCTCCCGTTTCCTCCCACTTTCTTCATTCCACCACCATTTCAATCATTTCTCATAATCAGCGCCTCTTTTAGCCTAAGCGGCATAACGTGGGACGTAAAACAAAGATTTCCTTTAGTTGCTTTCTGTCTTGATTACGAGCGCGAAATTTTTTACTTTTTTTTTCTTTCTTTTGATATTATTCATTTAATAGGACGGCAACACCTTTACGGGCCGCCGCGTCGTCGTTTACACTTCTTCAGCCCATATTCTTTCTGCTTGTTCGTTTTCCGGCATCTTGTTATCACCGCCCGCGGCAATGCCTATGTCTTTCATCGCTTTTTGAAGCAAATCTTTAATAAATATGCACTCTCACATTTGTACTAATATGCATACCACAGTGGATAGACTGTAACTAGGAAAGCAGAAGCCTGCATATCATATTATTTAACAGTTGAAAGTGAACTGTCATTTTAAGTTTGATTTTGATCAGATGAGTGCAGTTCAACTCGTCGACAATTGTGAAGATTCTCGAGGTTAGGGACCATCCATTTTGTGCTTTGTAATGAAAATGGCTGCAGCCAAACTTCTCTGATCTGAATGAAACTTGGCATGATGATACATCTTGACCTGCTCTACAAGTTTATTTAGTATTTTCCGTTGCGCAGGCTTTTGCTTCTCCAGGTTCTCCCATGGAACTGAGAAACGTATTCAGTCGAACTTCTGCGGTAAGTCAGTATATCATCCTGAGAAGTTTGATCGAGATAGCAGAGGTTCGACTATTCGTTTTTCAATTCCATGTGATATTACAACACGGTGAACTAAATTTATATAGAAACACTTTGATTTTGTTTTGTTTTTTGCTAGCATTAAACTGAGAAAATGTTATTCAATAGACAGAGAACACCACTCAAAGAAAAGTACATCATAAGAATATATATATGGTTGCTGTGGTTCTCGGTTTAATTTGCTAGTTAAGAAACTTGCTCTAAATAAGTACATCTTACAGGTGAAAAACTAAGCCAGGCGATAGAATTAAATATAAAGTTATACACTTTTATTTTACGTTTACTAGTGTTGGGTTACTACTGTAAAATAAGTCAGTATATATGAAAGATAACTGTATTAGGTACTATTTTCCACCGGCGGTGTATTCTTGCATAGTGTACTTAATGTTTACAAGCGGGGCGCTACTAGTATGGATGCATGACAAGTGCTATTGAAACTCGAAAACTAACTGGTTTCCACTACCCTTGCTTATACGTATACCCGCGTCGCCTTCGCTCCTGTTCACTTTGGACGCACATTCTTGCTATCGCTCAGGCCCCCAGCTTTCTCCTGTTTTGGCTCCCTTAAATAGTATTCGTGCTTTTTATTGGCCACCTGGCAAAGCACTTGTAATGATTTTACACCAGTAACTCTAAAATACATGTGTATTACTTTATTTAATTCTGTCGTCTGCAGAATTTTTTTTTTTTTCGTACAAATATGCCTTTTCATGCAGAACACTGAATTTTGCCTGTAAATTTTTGAGAATATGCTGTGACGAAACTTGAGCACCGTTCTTCTTTTCTTTCTTATCACGAGTCTTCTTTAGCCTAATGAGCACAATCATCACACGATAACGACTATTCTTTTCATTTAACTTGTAAACAAGTTGAACTAATAATAATAATTGATGTACAAAGGAGAAGTGTCCTACATATTTGAGGTAAAAAATAAAATAAATATACTTCTACTTCATCCGTGTTTACAAAGTTAAATGTTATCGATTTACAAAAAATGGTCACCTATCCACACACTGACCAGGCTCGACACTGCTTGACCATACATATTAAAACATCGGTCCCACTGAATACACAAGTAGTAAGCACATTCACATAAAAATAATTAGGATTACAGTATATAAAATGCGTTAATTAAAATAGCAAATGCCTTACCTTATCACAGGCGATCCAAAGCCACTGCACATCATCTGCTACGCACACTATATTCCTCCAATATTTCACTCACTTCCTATATCACGCAACAGAAAATATTAATAAAATTCACTTAGCAACATTTTCATTTTTAATCAACAATACGTATAACAATTAAGAATAAAATTAATTGTGAGCACATTGTTATAATTAGAATACTGTTTTTATTCGTTTACAAATATGGGATTAATATAGAGCTGGCAGCAACAATATATACAACTCATCCTGTATGTATCGTAAATCCTAACTTGAGAAGACATCTCTGACGCAAACAATGAGACAAGAAATCAAATACTATATCCGACACATTTGGGGTTTATTGAACTTCAATGTTGGAAGATACCACCTTGTCGGTAGTACAAATGTAATATCCTTACAACACGCGGAACTTTTGCCAGGCATATCTAGGAATTTGGGAAGATTAATTGATATCCTTAATGTGCAATGTATGATTATGACGCATTGTTATGTACACGCAGACGGAACCAGGACAATCTATAGATGACATTTGCACTGTGTTTGGACAATTTGTTCGCAGAAAATAACCGTTTTTGTCTATGAATACTTGAGAACATGGAAGGTATGAGATATACATTTTATGCGCAAATATTATAATACAAATCATTGTTAGTTTGGTGGATGCGTGAAAGAAAGAAAAGGAGTAGATTTTTGCAGACGTCCGGATATAAAGCGAGAACTGAGAATACGCATCTATAACATCTATTTTCTTTGTGTTAATGATATCGATGAACTAAACGGGGAAACTAAAATACAACTGTTTGCAGTATAATTCGAAGTATAGTCAAGTGCAGAGGCGTACTCACGGGGTGTCCACCGGGTGCGGACTCCTCGCAAAAGTTCCTAAGTGAACATACATTTGCAGACTTTCTCATTAAATGTAGTTATTAACAGGGAAAATATTGATGTATCATCAATATAAATCTGATCTTACACTTCATCTGTACTCTGTCTGTATCATGTTTTTGTGAAAAAGTAAGTGGAATATTTATCGTGTTTTCGAATGCAGAATAATAGTATATAGACATAGTGGCTTGTAGTATTGGAACCTTGCCCCCCGAAGCTTGGATCCCTTAGAAGAAAAAAAAATGCATGCGCGCCTGGTGAAATGGTTAACGAATTCAGTTCACTCGATGAATCGACAGATAGTAATACACATTTCGACAGATCGACAGCATTCGACAGATACAGACATATGAAAGTAGCACAAGAATTAGGCGAAAGTCCGTGCGTTTCCTCAATTCACGTAGGAAACAACAGAAAATATCAACTACCATAAAATAATCCGTATATATATTTAATTTATTTGGAATAAAATAAATATAGAAACAACCTGTTCATACATAACTACGGTAAGTGCGTTAATTGCTAACGTAAGAACAAATATGAAACAAGGCACAAAATAAAAAAGAAAAATAAAGTTAAAGGGAATAAATATTTAGGCTTGATTGTCATTCGTATTAAGAAGCTGGGTAATAAAATGTTAAAATCTACAGAAAATTATGAAATTAAATCAGGATTTGAAATAAAAGTCTATACATTGGAAGTAGGCCAGGGAGTTTGCAAGGCAGATGTGTGCGACACGCGTTACTTTATAGATTCCCTTCATTGAACTATAGTAAGCAGTACGAAGATGGTACTTTGCGTATAATCACAGGAAGGATTGAAGTTAATTACCATGGTAATATAATTATTTATTGATAAGTATTTCCATGTTAAATTATGAAAATTATAAGCACAAGGAGGGTGAAAAAGTAGTGTGACCGACTTAGCAATGACTGAAACATAAAATAGAAAAGCGAATAAAAACAAATGCCTTTTGAGTTATGTGGAATAAAGTTTCTTCTAGCCAGTAAGGAAGAATAGGATCTGGTGCATTCATTGAATACCTGAAAAAAATCGTTTATCAAAATAGAAGGAAACACACTTATCGTTGTGGCAACTACGAACTTCTGTTTACCTCAGCCCGCCTCAGCAAGTGCTTTCTATCCGGTCCGCGCTCCGTAACCAAACTCAACGCTGCCTGCTAGCGAAAATTGTACACGGATGTTAGATGTTCATAGTGCAACACGCGTGTGTTTCTGTGCGTGAATATCAGCGCCCTTTCCTCGGAAAAATAAACTTTTCCCTTTCAAAAAAAAACATTGCGAACTGCAAATAAACATTAGTGCTCCTAACTGTGACCCATTTGTGTGTGTGAAAGTGTTGTGAAAGTGTTCAGAAGTGCATATTGTAGCTAGATTTGTAGCTAGTGTGTGCATGCTGCATGCTACAATAGCAAGCACTTCTCACAGCCACGCCAAGAACTGTTCCCACAGAAGTCATCTACGAGCGCGGACGGGGTAGTAAGCACTTGCCTGCCATTGGCTGGAAGCTTCAAAATTCCGAGCTGGTGATTGGCTAATCAGTTTCTGCTCCCCAGAGCCGGTATAAAAGAGAACACTCAGACATTCTAAGCCATTCTGCCCTGTGCAGCGGCACAGAGCGTAGTGTGTTACTCTCAATACAATCAATGAATAAAACTTTGAACTCATATTAATAATATTGCAAGTAGGCAAAAAGAAAAATAGGCCTGTTGGGTGCAAGCCCAAAAAGCCCCAACCAGTGAAAATATTCAAGAAAAGAACAGTGGAGAATTCCTATCAGTATTCATCCCCCGCCAGGATTGGAGATCCCCCAAAGGTGAACCCCCCCAGTGTCAATCAAGGGCAATTCCGGCCCTTATTAGAGCCACACCAACAAACTGAATCTGAACTGAGATCAAACAAGTCAGTGTTACAGCCAAACCGACCCACAGATAATCAAACGAACGTAACCATGAAACAAGCCCCCCCAGTGCTAGAGGGAGCCGCCCCGGGAATAGACCCCCCAGTTCGACGACCCCCCCCGCCAACTTCCATGACTACGCTCACCAACCAATTAAAAACCATGAAGTTCTGTTCAATAGGGTCCGTACAACGCAGGCGAACGCCCCAAAAACAGAGGCAGCTACCCCCCCTGACCCCCCAGGAATTGGAGGAAGTAGCAACAACCAGCGCCCATCAACAATCTAGACTGAGCGAACCTAATCAAAGAGTGTCGACCTCCCCATCAAGAGCCATGTCGAACGAAAACCTCGTCGACATGAGCGAAAGATCTGAAACAGAAACGGAAACAGATGAGCACGAGTACCAACGTGCAAAAAAGCGCGTTCGACGCAGAGATTCCGCCAACGTCGAATCCCTGATCGAATTTAAGAACAAATTCGCGCCACTAGCCACTGAAACCACTGACGCCGAAGTGCAGCAAACCGACACCAACAACACCAGTGAGACCCAGCAGACCCTCACCGGTAAGAAGGTCCCTCCCATTTATGTGTACGGGGTTGAAAAGACATTTAACTTTGCGAGAACAGTGTCAGCCACGTGCAAAGTCCCCCCTAGAGTGGACCATTGCAAGGACCATATCAAATTCTCCTGCCAATCCATGGCAGACTATGAAAAGATTGAGTCATTCTGTATCCAAACGAATCAATCCTTCGCTTCCGAAATTCCAAAACAGGCGCGCTACTTCAAGGTGGTTATCCGGAGGCTTCCTTTGGACACCCCACCGGACGAGATACAAAGCGAACTACAAGAACTTGACTATCCGGTCACGGAAGTACGTCAACTAAAAGGCCGTTGTGACGCCAACGGAGTGCGACCTCTTTTCCCCCTCTTTCTAGTGTCACTGGAGAAAGTGCCGGGAATCAGTGAGATCTACAATTTGAGAAGATTGTTCAATTATCGCGTTGAAGTGGAAGCATACCGTGGCCAAAGTGTGCTTCAGTGCCACAGATGCCAGCGAGTGGGCCATTCTCAGCGTATGTGCCGCGCAACCCCCAGGTGCGTGAAGTGCGACGATTCACACCTCACGACGCTATGTCCCAAAACCACGCGGGACACACCTGCGAAATGTGTCAACTGTGGAGGCCCCCATCCAGCGAACTACCAAGGGTGCCCCACACTCAAAGCCGCACAAGCGAGAAGAACGCCACCAAAGAAACAGGACCCCAAAGGACGCAACGCCGCAGACAACAAACAGGACCAAGGGACCCGGAACCCCCCCCCAAATAAAAACTTCGCCGACGCCGCCTCCAACAGGACCAACAACACAGAAGAACAGAACACCAACGCCAAACCACAAGACAATGGACCCCAGGAAGAAACCCAAGAGAGACCACTACCTCCAGCCAAGAAGAACGAACCACCAGCCACCCGCCAAGACGCCAGCGACACCTCCTCGATCCTCACCTTGGTAAAGGATATCAAGGAACTCTTCCAGGGACTGAATCTCAAGTCCTTCCTGGAGAAAATCAAGACAGGTCTGCGCAAAATAGCAGCAGAAGAGGACCCAGTGTCCCGGATAACAACGATGTTCGAAGTGGTCGCATCACTGGTCGATGATGGCACAGACTAAAACATCAATCTCCCGTGACCTCAGGGTAGTCCACTGGAATGCGGATGGTATCCGCACCCAAAAAGAGATCCTCGAAGACTTCCTCAGGCGAGAGCGCGTCGACATAGCTCTCGTCTCAGAAACCAAACTCAAACCACCCATCACCTTCCACATCCCTAACTACACAATTCACAGAACTGACCGCCCCGGAGCCACCTCCCTGGGAGGCACAGCAATAATCATCAAGAACTCCTTACCTCATGATCCACTTCCCCCCATCCAACTCCAGTCCCTCGAGGTCACAGGCATCAAGCTCCACTCGCCGGACGGACCAATTCACATCCTGGCAGCCTATCGACCACCGAACAGGAACTGGGACACCGAAGACCTCAGAACACTGCGACGACTCGGCCACCGTGTCCTGATTGGAGGCGACCTCAACAGCAAACATCATGAATGGAACTCCAGGGTGTCAAACGAAAACGGAAGAGTGCTCCACCGAGCGCTACGGACCATCGACTTTGTACCCTCGGCGCCAACAGAACCTACGCACTACCCCCGTAATGGCGGAAGACCCGATGTATTGGACATGGTGCTAGCAGCGAACCTCGCCCTGCTGGACGGCCCAACAGTGATCCACACCTTGAACTCAGACCACATACCTGTCATCCAGACAGTCGCCATCAGCCACCAGATCCACGCCTCAACCCTTCCCAAGATCAGCACAACAGATTGGGGATACTTCACACAAATGCTGGCGCAAATGGTCAACCCACGCCTCCCTGTGGATACGCCAGAACAACTAGATGCCACGGTCGAGACTCTTACAGCGCAGATACAGTCAGCACTACGACTGGCTACAACAACCACCACAGCTGAAGCAAGACCCAAAAACGCAGCAGAACACCGAACAACAGTATTAGTGCACATGAAACGATGGGCCAGAAAGCAGTGGCAGAGGACAAGACACCCCGAGTTCAAAACACTCTGGAACAAGCTCACTTCCAGAGTGCGTAAGAGACTTCTGCGCATCAAGCTAGCATCATGGAACCAAAGACTCCAAGACCTCGAAACACCAAACAGAGACTTCTGGAAGCTGGTCCGAGTGCTCACACGCCCATCCTCCGGTACAAAGAACTACCCACTACAAGGCCCACAAGGACTGTTGTACGAACCAGGGGAACAAGCTGAACAGTTCGCAGACACCCTGGAGAACACCTTCCAACCGAACGACATACCACCACCAGCAGACATCCAAGAAGCGGTCCGTCACACCATTGAGGAGGCACCGTTAGACGATCCAGCACCACCAGACGCACTTACAACGCCACGTGAGATTCAACAGGTGATTCGACGACAGTCACTACACCGAGCCCCTGGTCCTGACCAAATAACACCTGAAGCTCTCCGGAACATCCCGAGAAAGGCCCTGGTCTTGCTCTGCAGAATTTTCAACTCCATACTACAACACGGATACTTCCCGAAGGCCTGGAAGCAAGCACGAATTTGTATGATTCCGAAACCTGGCACAACCCGGACAAATCCTTCTAACTACCGACCGATTAGTCTCCTTTCACACACGAGCAAAGTGTTCGAAAGGATATTCCAACGGAGACTCCTGAGGATAGTAAACGAACACAGACTGTTGCCTGACCACCAATACGGCTTCAGAAGTGGACATAGTGCGGAGATACAACTAGTCCGGGTAGTGGAACTGATAACAGCCAGGTTCAACGAAGGAGGCCACACCTTGGGCGTCTTTATAGACATCGAGAAAGCCTTTGACAAGGTGTGGCATGAGGGAATCATCCACAAGTTGCATCTTCAGAACTTCCCGCACTACCAAATCAGAGTGGTAGCATCATATCTGTACAATAGAACCTTCTTCATCACCCACGCTGGGCACAAAACAAACCCCAGATCGATCCGCGCAGGAGTCCCCCAAGGCTCCTGCATCTCACCTCTCCTTTACGCACTGTACACAAGTGACGTCCCCACCACTCCTAACACCACCCTTGCAACCTTTGCCGACGACACGGCAATCTTTGCAGCACATGGGAACCAACGGTACGCCACGGTCTACCTGAGAAGACACTTGGAACTTTTGGACGCCTGGACCCAACGCTGGAAAATCAAAGTGAACCCCCGGAAAACAGCGGTAGTGAACTTCACTAAGAACCGAACACTGGAACCAGCAGACTTCCAACTGGGAGGAACACCGCTCCCAGAAGAACATCAAGCCAAATATCTAGGCATTCAGCTAGACCGCAAGTTGACGTTTGCGACCCATCTCACAACAGTCACCAAGAAAGCGACGCAAAGGTTCAAGGCACTCCTACCCCTACTCCTCTCCCCATCCCTAGCTCATAAGACACGCAAGCACGTCTATGAAATGAGCATCCGCCCCATCATCCTCTACTCCCACCCAGCGTGGCAGCACGCAGCAAGATGCCGACTCAGACCACTCCAGGTGCTCCAGAACAGAGCAGCCAGGGCCATCACAGGGCACTCCATGGACACACGACTGCAACAAATCCATGAAGACCTCGACCTTCCCTTTCTCGAGGAAGTGAGAAGAAAGCGAGCAATCAACTTCTGGAGAGCCATCAGAAACTCCCCACACCAACATGTGAGAGCAATAGGAACAGCACAACCTCGTAGAATGATCTACAAGATGCCAAGACCGCCAGACTGAACCACAATCAACTCCAGCCAGGGACGCGCGACAGTTGCGGTCCCTTCAGCATCAATTGAAAACAGAAACTAAAACAACAATAACAACACAAGCATGAAGGCAAGGGCCCAGGCCCGAAACTTCCACCATGGAGCAATCCAGCCAAAAGAAGAAGAAGAAGAAGAAGTAGCGAAAATTTCATTCTTCAGTATCGTTGAGTTTATTGCAGAAAGCAATGGCAGATACGGCATCAGCACCTGCAGCCCCGGCACAGGCTTCTCCTAAGAAGTCTGCAAAGCCTAAGAAACCAAAAACAACACCTTCTCATCCAAGAACATCAGAAATGGTGAACAACGCCATCAAGAATTTGAAGGAAAGGGGAGGAAGTTCACTGCAAGCTATTAAGAAATACATCTCTCAGAACTACAAAGTGGATGCCGAGAAGCTTGCTCCATTTATCAAGAAATACTTGAGAAGTGCAGTTGCTTCTGGGTCTTTGGTTCAGACCAAGGGAAAAGGTGCATCTGGATCGTTTAAGCTTAGTGCTTCATCGCTGAAGGAGAAGCCTGAAGGTGGATCTTCAACCAAGGCGAAACGATCAGCATCAAAGGAGAAGAAGCCTGCGAAAAAGCCAGCAGCTAAACGTCCCAAGAAGACTGGTGAAAAGAAAAAGGCTGCTGCTCCCAAACCTAAGAAATCACCATCTAAAGTGAAGAAGGCAAAAACTCCCAAGAAGCCAAAGGCCCCGAAGCCAAAGAAGGCTACAGCAAAACCGAAAAGTGCTAAGAAGGCTGCACCAAAGAAGAAGTAAATGTGTCAGTAAATCATCTGACATTTTAAAACGGCTCTTTTTAGAGCCATCAAATACTTTGAGAAGAGTAAAATTGTGCTTTTCCTATCATTATCACATGTTCATTCATAGCAATGTATAGTATACACGCAAGGGACTTTGAGTTTTCTTTTTAACCGAAGCACTTCTTGATGTAAGTGCTTTATAACAGAGGGGAATTGAGGGTGGGGAAAGAAAGCTTTCACGGGTGTCAAGAATGGTGTACTCGAAAAAAAATGGGGAACACATTACGTAATGTCAATTTGTGATCACTTACTTTTTCCTTGTTCCTATCTTCAAGTAGCGAAACAGTACAGAAAACGCACTTAATGCATTTGTTAGAAAAACTTTTGCAGGCTGACTGGGTTCGATTCTCGGTGGGAGCTCAAATGTTTCGCATTGCACGTTAATAAGTAGGTCCACGTTTGAAACAGCCTTGCTGCTGAAAGGGACACTAAACTAAAATCAACTCTTTTCAAGGCTGGGGTGAAAGAAATGTTCGAACTTATTACAACTCGTGAAAGTGAAGTAGACTATGTTTCAATTTAACGTCGTACTATTATGATTTTTATGATAAAGGAGACGGGTGATTACGCCTAATGAATGATGGAAATACTGGTGTAATGAGAAAGTGTTAGGAAAAGGGAACACGCTAATAACCACGGATACCGTCTTATAATTCGTAATATTGCTATAAAGAAAAATAGTAACACCAGCAGAAATGTAGGTGTACAATTGAACTGATGTTAAGTACAAACAGACACTTAAAGAAAGTTTAGTTTAACGTTTGCATTCAACAGCAGCGACCTCTGACAAAATAATATTACTTTTGCTACCTTGGAAGAAGTACATATTTCGCCTGCGAGTTCTATCAGATTAATAACGTTGAGAAGGGCAAACAGTGGTTGAATCGAAGTTAAGTTATGCAACATATGGCAAAATCGAACCCTTGACCACATAAAACGAAGATAATCAATCGGTAAACATAGGGGAAAACTAAAGAATATACTTGAAAGATAGGATGATATACGAAACGACAGGAAAACGAAGGTAGATGTATTAACTATGCAACATACGGCGTGAGAATTTAAAAAAAAAAGATAACAAGTATGGACAAGATCCTTGTTAGGATAACAGCATCTCTAAGTAGTGTATTGGTCCTAAAAAGGACCGTTTTTGAACTCAGTGCCAGAACTTCAAACTTAAGCACGTTCCCCACGGATGCGGCGAGCAAGCTGAATGTCCTTAGGCATGATTGTGACTCTCTTTGCGTGAATAGCACACAAGTTGGTGTCTTCGAAAAGCCCTACAAGGTAAGCTTCACTTGCCTCCTGTAAAGCCATGACAGCTGAGCTTTGGAAGCGAAGATCTGTCTTGAAATCTTGTGCAATTTCTCGGACGAGTCGTTGGAAGGGCAGCTTGCGGATGAGCAATTCAGTGCTCTTCTGGTAACGACGAATTTCTCGGAGAGCCACAGTACCAGGCCTGTAACGATGGGGCTTTTTCACTCCACCGGTAGCTGGAGCACTCTTTCTTGCAGCTTTGGTGGCAAGCTGCTTTCGAGGAGCTTTGCCTCCAGTAGATTTCCTAGCTGTCTGCTTGGTACGTGCCATTGCAACTGTCACGACTTGTTTCAAATAATTGCGCGCTGAATGAAGTCAAGTTATATAAAGAGCAAAACCGTTAAATCAAGCTATTTCTCATTGGATAAAGTCAGTCGAAAAGGACAGTTCTCATTGGCTTAGACACGTTTTGTGTTTTTCCTCCGTGCTTTCCCTGCATGATCGAAGGAACAAAACCACGAGTCTTGGGCTGCTTGGGCTTGTATTTCTCGTGTGTGGTGAGCGAAGCAGTAACATATCGAAATGACAGGACGTGGAAAAGGAGGCAAGGGTCTTGGCAAAGGAGGTGCCAAGCGCCACCGTAAAGTTCTTCGTGACAACATCCAGGGTATCACCAAACCCGCTATTAGGCGTCTTGCTCGCCGTGGTGGTGTGAAGCGTATCTCTGGTCTCATTTATGAAGAGACCCGAGGAGTATTGAAAGTATTCCTGGAGAACGTAATCAGAGATGCTGTTACATACACAGAACACGCCAAGAGGAAGACAGTGACAGCTATGGATGTTGTGTATGCCTTGAAGAGGCAAGGAAGAACCCTGTACGGTTTCGGAGGTTAAGTTGGGGTTCCTCCTATTTTGGATATAAAATTGGCATAAACGGCTCTTTTCAGAGCCAACAAATTTATATAAAGGGAAAGATTTACTTTGTGCGATTTTCTGTTAGATTATAAGAATTCGTGTAACTACATTAAAGCCTTTTGATGCACACTAAATTACAGACGTAGAGAGATTAATTTGAGAAAATCATACGTTTTTTTTTACATTATGTACGTTCATGTATACGTATTCATATCATGTAGCAGTATTAATGCTGGAGAAGGGGTTCTGGTTGGAAATTGGCGATTTGTTGGAAGTAGCGAGCATGAGAGATGCGAAACGCAAGTCGGAATTTCTGTTCTGACAGTAGGATGTACGTATAGAGGCTTATACAACTTCTATACTGTGCTGTGAGGGGCGAATAATGCGTTAGAAACCTGAATCTTGTCCTTTATCTTGTTTACGTGGTCTTGGGTTCGATTTCTTTCTTTTGCGGTAGTGTCTATTGTGATTTACATGTAAATTAATGACACTTCGTAGCGGGTTACTAAAATAAAGAGTAATACAAATATGAGATGTAGGTTAATGCATTGTATACTTCACATTATTTACTAAAGAAAGGCAGTAGTTACAAGAAACCTAGGCTCGCTCGTTGGGCACAGTAGCAAATGAGTTCTGAGATCAGAGAATAAGAGTAGTTGCGTATTACAAACCATATACATATAACACATATCACACAAATATGAATATCGACCTTGCAAAGAATAAATCGTACTTAAGTGTGCATTTAATGTCATTACTATGTTGCAAAAGAAATTTAGGAAAGTTTTCTGATCCGCTCTGTTCATGATGTCATTGGGGCATAGTAATGAACAATAATAAATGTCGAGAACATATTGAACAGAGTAATTTCAGCCAAGCCAACGCAAGAGAGAAACATGAGTGCTTTAAGAATGTTGGAAATTCCTTTGTCTAGCATGAAGTACATGAGAATATGTGGTATGAGGTTTTCTTCCATTGCTGAGAATCTGGGCTCGACTGTCCTGTCCTCTGGGTAATATGAGCCCGATGTACGCAAATATCAAAAAAATGTAGCTAGCGACAATACAAAAGGTAATGATCTTATAATTAATAATGTAGTGGGAACTAAGCACATCGCTGTTTGGAGTATTCTAAAGTTAGTGTGACTTCCTATGGGCTTCAATTACGATCGACGACTACACATATACTAATTAATCGAATAGCAGCGAGAATTTCGAATGAAACTAAGCAACTATCTCAGACACTTTTGATGAGTCTGTATATCGAAAACAATTCATTTCAATCGTAAATCTCCTCTATAAAGGGGTTTGTGGCCCTCATAAGGGCCGATTTGTATGAGATATAGGTCTTACATTTATGCCTTCTTCTCAGTTTTCTTGGGCAGAAGTACAGCTTGAATGTTGGGCAAAACACCACCCTGAGCGATTGTAACTCCAGACAACAACTTGTTTAATTCCTCGTCGTTACGGATAGCTAACTGCAGATGACGTGGAATAATCCTAGTCTTCTTGTTGTCACGAGCAGCGTTGCCTGCCAACTCAAGAACTTCAGCTGCCAGGTATTCCATGACTGCAGCCAAATACACGGGAGCGCCAGCACCAACTCGTTCGGCATAGTTACCCTTTCGCAAAAGACGATGGATTCTGCCTACTGGGAATTGAAGGCCAGCCCTGCTGGAGCGGGACTTGCTCTTTCCCTTGACTTTTCCACCTTTGCCGCGACCAGACATTGTTCAATATTCTTTCGTAATAAGATGAGAGGAAAAATTGCGGCCTCCCATGAATCAAGTCAGTTTTGTTACTACTTCAAGCGTGCACCCGAGTGCATCAAATGAAAAGCAAGGCAGTTGGCGCGAATTGAAACACGTACTGTAATTTAAATGAAGTCGATAAATCGGCGGACACATCTAATTTTGCTGAACGAGTGAGTCATCATGCCACCAAAAACTAGCGGAAAGGCTGCAAAGAAGGCTGGTAAAGCCCAAAAGAATATCTCCAAGGGAGATAAGAAGAAGAAGAGGAGGAGGAAGGAGAGCTATGCCATTTACATCTACAAAGTTTTGAAGCAAGTGCATCCTGACACTGGCATATCTAGCAAAGCTATGAGTATCATGAACAGCTTTGTTAATGACATCTTCGAGCGTATTGCTGCTGAAGCTTCTCGTTTGGCCCATTACAATAAGCGGTCAACTATCACCAGCCGGGAAATCCAAACAGCTGTGCGCCTTCTTTTGCCTGGTGAACTTGCCAAGCACGCTGTAAGTGAGGGTACGAAGGCTGTTACCAAGTACACAAGCTCTAAGTAAAAATCTTCTTCAAGATTTTTCATTTCAAACGGTCCTTGTCAGGACCAACACATTATTCGAAAGAGTTAAATCACGAAATTTGCTTCATTCTGTTATGTAGAAACACGTTGAAATCCAATTTCTATATGCTGTTAGTAAAAAAGTAAAGCACATAGCGGAGATGTGTCGTGCTTGTATACGAAAGGCATTTACTCGCCGGAGATCTACACTTAGTCATAATAATTTACTTTTAAAAAGTGGTAATACATTCCGTGTTAAGTATAGTAGTAGGTGCACACGGATCGGAAATCAGGTTATTTTAATGTGCCGTGCAAATAAACAGGCTGTTAGTGTAAGAAATAGTGGGTATAACGCTTAGAATATCGATTAATCGCTATGAAATAATGTTGATAAATTATCTCTTGAAAGTACTATAAAATTAATGTTTCTAGTATTTTCGTACTTGAAGGATAATGAAATTTGAAAAAGAGATGCCAACAGCACCTGGTGTTCCCAGGCGGTCACCCATCCAAGTACTGACCAGGCCCGATGCTGCTTGACTTCGGTGATCGGACGAGAACCGGTATATTCAGCATGGTATGGCCGTTGGCGAATGCATATGGCTTCGAGTGAGTTATTGTAGCTACGTAGGTTTGTCGGTGAATACTCAAAAAGACCAGCGCGTGGAAAGCGTTGCTAATTGTTTTAAGTAATGCATGATTACGAAATTATCGTGGTGAACGATGTGAGAATATTCGTCTTTGTGAAAAACAAAATTAGAAAAAGTATACCAACAGCACCTGGTGTTCCCAGGCGGTCACCCATCCAAGTACTGACCAGGCCCGATGCTGCTTGACTTCGGTGATCGGACGAGAACCGGTATATTCAGCATGGTATGGCCGTTGGCAACTACCTTTTCTTCAATGTCCTGTTAAGGAAGTATGTTTTAAGTAAGAATTGACATTATTAACTATAAAGGCAAGCATATTAACGTCGTTAACATTACTTGGAATATACTAATATTCGAATAAATATTTGAATGTTCGAATGATGAGTGATTCGGATGTTCATAGTGCCACTGTGTCCTATCGAGTTTACTATCACGAACCACGTATGAAATTGTATATAAATAAATAAAAATAAATCCTTTATTAAGTATTGATTACAGGAAAAAGGCAAACTTACATTCTTTAATGTACACAATGAAATGTATGAAAGATATTTTTAAGATATGTTTCACTTACCCTTTATAACGCAAGGTAGTTTTCAGTGTAGCATTCTCTTCAGCTGCGAGATAACGTAAGGCAGATGATCATTCAGTCGTGAAGCACTAAAATGTAATATACATTTTAACTATTATCGATAAGAATTATTTACTGCAGGGATGCAAATAAAGTGAGGCAAATTAGTAAATAAAAACCGATACTGTAACTGATAATATAATTAGTTGTATCTGTATTAGTTGTATATACAGTAATCGCACGATTATCCGCGGAGTTGGATGTTGGCATAATCGCGCATAATCAGCAGTATGAGCAGAAAAGGGAAATGAAATGAAATATTTAGATTTACGTCGCATACTTATACCGGTTACGCTAAAGGAGACGGTGATGATGAGTACTGAATGAAGAAAGTGGGAGGAAACGGGAGAAACCCGAGAAAACCCATGAGCACGGTCTTTATGCACGACAAAGTTCACACGGCACGAGCTGGGATTGAATCAGGGACCCCAAGCACCGGAGGCCAAAAAACGGACAAAAAGTCTTTCGTGCAACTTTCGTTTTCGGTAAAAAGTTTACACATAATTTAGAAAGAGTAGTTTTCTGGTCTTTTTATTTCACAAGTTGGTTCATGTCTATATTTTTTACATGCATAAAAAATTTTTCAACTCCCTTGCTTATTTCCTGTTAAAGACCTCTACCTCTGATTGTATTTTTTGCACATATTCTTATTGTTTTCAGACAACATTTCTAAAAGCGTAATTTATCGTCAGCAAGAAAAGAAAAGGAAAGCCTCGGATAGTGGAATGTGTACTGTATATATATATATATATATATATATATATATATATATATATACGTATTAGTATATAGTTTTATTTTATACGTCTCCTATTATTACACAATGTGCAGATATTGTCAAAGCGCAAGTAAATATGTATAACTCCCCGTTCTGCACTTAATAACTTGAAAGAAGTTCGGGGAAGGTAGTGTAACAGAAAGTGCAAACAGAAATGAGGGTTTAAAGGCATTTAATATTATTCCGTAGTAGTATGATTTTTTGTAAAAAAAAAAATATATATATATATATATATATATATATATATATATATATATCTAAACATACATATTCAATGATATAGTAAGAGGTTAGCAGCACTGATAGAACTGCAGAAAGTACAAAACCGTTAATAAGAAAGAGAGAGAGATGGTGGCCGCTTTTGTGCTTTTCATTGGCTAATTCCGAATTGCGCGCGAATACGTACGAGATTTCTTTCTTTTTCCTCTTCGCAGCCCAGATGTTGCCAATTAGAAGTTTTTAGTACTACATTTGTATGAAAATGTTGCCTTTAAGAAATGTGGTTTGCATACAGAGAAAAGAGCAAAATGAATATTTACCTTAGTGGGCATGAAAAAAGACGAAACATTTTGCAAGATGGACACACGAACTTCCTTAATGCAGGCGTTCAGTACATTATTGTAAAGAAAAAAACACTAAAAAGAATTACTTCAATATCCCTAGCAACATTCAACAATTCATAGAGAAAAATCTTTATTTTGAGAACAATGGAAAACTATGTAATTGTAGATAACTACTAAATTTAATGATTAAGGAAAACGTTTAGGCCCGGCCCTTCAGAAAGAAAGTGCACAGAATATTCTCTCATGGAAGCAATTGCAAAATCAACATTTTGTTTGCAGTTATAATTAGAGGATCTATATACAGGGTGTTCGAAAAAGAATGTATCCTCTTGAAAGAAAATATTCTCTGGGCCCCTAATCCTTTATATACCGAAAGGAAGTTTGTATAGCATTTTTTCTTACCTTCGTTAGAAGAATTGAAAGTGACTACTATCGTGACACGGGAGATATTTAATCGATAGTCGAATTACTCACATACTCGAATGAACACGTCTCTTGTAAGGAGAGGAAAGGCTTCTGTGATCCGCTATCGCAGCTGTGTCATATCTGCAGAGAATGTTAGGACACAAACGTGATCTTTGAGAGCCTCGTGAAAAGAAGTCGCATAGTATCATGTGTGGAGACATCGGGGCCATCTGAAGAACGCTTCATCATTAGGACCAAGGGCGAGTTACGAAACACTCTGGGATATATTTATTAACATAACTTCTCGTCATTCTGCAAGTGTGGTGGAGCTCCATCCTATTGGAAAAGGAAACCTCGGGAGCCCTCTTCATGTGTAGGTATCGTTCACATCTGAAGCATGTGAAGATAGATTACTGTACTATCGTGTACCTAAAATCATTTTCTACGAATACGAACATGTCTACACTGAAGGCAGTGCAGCTCTTTTTCTCTTTTTTTTGGTCATGTATTGTAACGCGGGGCAATGCACACAATAACATGTAATGTTGTGTATCATCATAAAGGGCCAGGGCGATGATTGGATCTTGATGGACGTGGAGAACTGATAGGTGATGTGAGTGGTATTGTGATCTATGGTTGTATGTTTACTGATGAATGCATAAGGAGAGGTGAAGGGGTTGCCTTTTTTTTTATGTCGATCGGGAGGGAAGCGATTGGGAAACTTTTGACTTTGTTTTTCAACCGAATATATTGATTGAATAGGTCGCCGACAATTTTACGGGGCGTCACGTCGTTGCCTTTTTCATGTCGATCGCGAGCGAAGCGAGCGTTTTTTTTTTTTTTTTTTTTTTTTTTTTTTTTTTTTTTTTACCGACAATATGTATTGAATCGGTTGCCAACACCTTTAGGGGCGCGTCACGTCCTTCTTTCTGTGCTGATCGCGAGCGAAGCGAGCGCGAAATTTTTGACTTTTTTTTTTTTTTTTTTTTTTTTTTTACCCACAATATTTATTCAATCGGTCGCCAACACTTTTAGGGGTGCGTCACGTCCTCTTTTCTCTGCTGATCGCGAGCGAAGCGAGCGCGAAATTTTGACCTTTTTTTCTCTTTTTAATTCTTTTTTTTCTTTAAGAAAAAATATTGATTTCATAGGTCGCGAACATTTTTACGGGATGCAACATCGTTTATTTGTTTTTCCAACCGTCTTTCTGTCTTGAGCCCCCGCCAAGTTAACTTTATGGTGGACAAAAACTATGTGCGGTGGGTTACCGCGGGGTTCTCCCGTTTCCTCCCACTTTCTTCATTCCACCACCATTTCAATCATTTCTCATAATCAGCGCCTCTTTTAGCCTAAGCGGCATAACGTGGGACGTAAAACAAAGATTTCCTTTAGTTGCTTTCTGTCTTGATTACGAGCGCGAAATTTTTTACTTTTTTTTTCTTTCTTTTGATATTATTCATTTAATAGGACGGCAACACCTTTACGGGCCGCCGCGTCGTCGTTTACACTTCTTCAGCCCATATTCTTTCTGCTTGTTCGTTTTCCGGCATCTTGTTATCACCGCCCGCGGCAATGCCTATGTCTTTCATCGCTTTTTGAAGCAAATCTTTAATAAATATGCACTCTCACATTTGTACTAATATGCATACCACAGTGGATAGACTGTAACTAGGAAAGCAGAAGCCTGCATATCATATTATTTAACAGTTGAAAGTGAACTGTCATTTTAAGTTTGATTTTGATCAGATGAGTGCAGTTCAACTCGTCGACAATTGTGAAGATTCTCGAGGTTAGGGACCATCCATTTTGTGCTTTGTAATGAAAATGGCTGCAGCCAAACTTCTCTGATCTGAATGAAACTTGGCATGATGATACATCTTGACCTGCTCTACAAGTTTATTTAGTATTTTCCGTTGCGCAGGCTTTTGCTTCTCCAGGTTCTCCCATGGAACTGAGAAACGTATTCAGTCGAACTTCTGCGGTAAGTCAGTATATCATCCTGAGAAGTTTGATCGAGATAGCAGAGGTTCGACTATTCGTTTTTCAATTCCATGTGATATTACAACACGGTGAACTAAATTTATATAGAAACACTTTGATTTTGTTTTGTTTTTTGCTAGCATTAAACTGAGAAAATGTTATTCAATAGACAGAGAACACCACTCAAAGAAAAGTACACTTGTGTCCAAAATTGTTGTCGCATGTCTTTAGAAATTACATAAATAGAAATAACTCTCTTTCTTGTGATAGAAAATGTCACATTTCTTCTTTGAAATAAGCAGAAAAACAAAACACATATTTCCAAAAAATATTTCATTAAAAAATTTAGAAATAAGCAAGTTATAATAAAAAAAAAGAGATCTCCGAAACTTTCATCGAAAAATTCTAAGTTCCATTTTCGTAAACGTGGCAAACGCGCAGCGAAATTTACAAAGAGGGAGGGAATTTTATGCTTTGTTAGAAATACAACATAAATATGTCATAAGGTTAGTTACTATACATGTGGCACAGATCTAACAACCATTGCTATTAAGCATTTTACATTTAAACAAAGGACTAAATAGAAATAAGCTACAAAATGTGCGAAGCGATCAGGCATTTTGTGCTAGTGGT